>NW_006263534.1:1882650-1925477 GCF_000469605.1 Apis dorsata | reverse complement strand
AGATATATCTTCTTTAAGATAGAAGTTGTCCATTTTTCTTTTATTTTTTTTTTTTTTTTTTAATATAATATCTTTGCGATTTATGCGGTTGGATATAAATTCAACGTCCGAAACTTTGCTCGAAACTTTCTCGATTTTGTACTTGGGATTATACCCTCGTGTCGAGGAATCTCTTTTTGAAGAAACTCTGTTTGGAAGAAGTTGGAAGATTCGATTGGCTGCATTCGAAAGATAAATGTCAGATAAACGTACGTGCAGACATAAGAACAATTCTTCTATTTTATAGATCTAAGGTATCATATATACCTTCTTTTTTTTTCACTTTTATATGATTTGAACACGAGCAGTTGCGTAATTTGTTTCAAAACTCGATTAAAATTAGGAAATCTTTGAACCGCTATAACTTCGAAGATAATGACTTTTAATCAACGTACGAACGAATCATTAGAAACGCAGAATCTTACCCTTTAAGGTGTTTTTTGATTTATCTCGATACGACTTCCGGTTCTTGAGATATCATCGTGTAGAGAAAATGGTAATTTTTAATCTATTCACTATCTCTACCCTTGTTGCTTACTCGGATCTCTCGCTCGCACCTTGTCTCACTGACCTATCCCAAATTCTGGACAAATTCGCGATTCCTGAAAAAACAAGTAGTATTTTTGAGGAAAAAATATAGGTCACTGAGTTATTGACTTATTTATGATTCCAACGAAACCGTGTTAAATACATATTATGCACACTGAATCTTTATACCTCGAACGAATTAAGATATCGAAGTAGAACAAAAAAGAGATTCAATGACATGATTTCCTCTACTTTACGAGTGTGTTTTAATAATATTTTCTATATTATTTGTACACATTTTCTTATTAATTAATAAATCATAAATTTCAAATTGCATTTCTCGTTTGTTAAAATTATCAACACACGTGCTACTAACATTGAATTAATTTTTACCTAATCTTTCCGAATTTTTAAACAAATATATAATATATACTCCATCATCCATACTGATAAAGCGATACATACATACAAACATACATACATACGTACGTACATCGATCTTCCCCCTGCTGCTTTCCCATAAACGTCTATCCTTTTCAAAGTCTATCGAGATTGATGCGCGGTTTTATCGTTCGGTCTTGCATCCGGAATCTCCTCGACGATCGAATCTCGTCGATGCGTCACTCGAGGGTATATCGGAAGCCCACGCGGCCGATCGATCGATCCCGAAAAATTTCTCGTCGGCGCGAATCTCCACTTTCACGAATTTATACGCGACAAATTGAAGGGAACGGCGAATCTCGATCGAGGGACGATTTGTCGAATTTTCGTGTCGAGATGGAACAACTTTTCTGGAAACGCGACGCGATTCTCGCTTTCAATGGTGGGGGGAGGGATGATAGAAAACGTGGCGGAAGGATTTACGAGGGAACGGGAGGAAGAATGCGTGCATCGACATCGTGAAGACGAAGAATGTTAATTAATGAGGGAAATCCGTCAAGGCATTCTTGTTCCTTGGTTTTAATCGAAAATTGTAGTGTGTGAAATTTATGGTGAAAGTGTATATTGAAAAACGAATGGAATTTAGATTGGTATTCGTTGTATAATGAAGGTAAAAATAGTATATTTAATTTAAAAGAGGTTTTTTTTTCGAAATTATTGGTTTTGTATTTAAATAAAATTAATAGATTAGGAGTATAAATCAAAATGACAAACTCTGAAATTTTAATCAGTTGCTATTTTTGGAATAATTAAAATCTCGAATTAATAAGATTAAAAAAAAATTGCATCCTCCATTTTTTCATTTTATAGCTCGTTCAATCGTTACACGTTTTTTCGTAAACGAAATATTATATCATACTTGTCACTTCCTTCGCGTAGAAAACTTGATATATTCTTATCGAGTTATGTCGTGTAAGAGAAATGAAAGAAATTTTTCAAAAATCTTTCCTTTCGCAAAGGCACAAACGTACTCTTTACTTTGAACTATTCTCTCGAGAAGTCAGGTTCTTTTGAATAGAAGAAAAAGGGCTTGTCTCAAACGTGATGTTTAAAGACGTGTAACCAACATTCTCGTTCTAACTTCGTATTGTTACGTCGAGCAAACACAAATTGGTGAAATTTTCATGAATCGTTGATGTATTTCAACGTTGTGACAATAACGAAACATGCATCGAAACAAACGTTAAATTCTTCTTGAAGAATTTCTGTTTCCAACACGATGAATCGCATCTTTAACGAAGATGTGCGATCTTTTGATGAAGAAACTTATGTTTCTCTTATTGTTTCTTGATATAATATAAAGCAATTTTGTTGCTTGAATGAATGAAACATCGATCGTTTGAAACTACACAATATATTTGTGAAAGTTTCGAATAATAAAATTTCAAATACACAATGGATGAAAAATCTGGCTTCACAATAATTTGAGAGTTTTATATAAAATATCGCGCCAAAAGCAAAAAAATGAAACAGTTTCTCGAATAGGAATAAATTGAAAATATGGAATAACAAGTTTGAATTTAAATTTCTATTCTTATTTAAAAATTTTTAAATTATTGAAATATTTTTAATCAAATTAGTAAAATTAGACAAATAGATATTCTTATTATCAAACGAATGAAGCAAAGATCAATATATTCAATTCAGTACGAATCAATAAATCGATCATTCAACAAATCTACACACCAAATTGTCAATTCAAAGTTTAATAAAAATGCGAATCAGTGCACGTTCAATTAAATTTTATTAAAACTTCACTGAATTGATAACTATAATGATTATAATTACTTTAAATTTTAATTAAATTTAATCTCCTATCGATTGAATTTCCTGTACTATATATTCCTCGCTGTATCGTCTATTCTACGAATATTTTATCTCGTTCTCTTACAATTAATTCTACGCGTCGCACAAAACGGAATGTAGAAATAAAACAGGTTGAAACGTATCGAACGACAAATCGCCGATATTTGTCCTCCCCTGGAATGCGTCTGAAATAACAAGGGGCGTCTATCTGGACAACGAGACGCGAATACCGTTTTTGTTTAAACATTGAAATTGGAAATACGCGGACAGAAAGATAAACTCGTGTGTACGTTGAAAAACGTCTGCTCTCGAGGCGGATAACGATAATTCTAAACGAAACGGGGATCCGGATTGGCCGGCGAGCGAAAATACCGGGAATAAAACGAAAAAGGAGAACGATCATCGCCGTGGATGGAGATTTGTCGACGAAAAATTGGCAGCCAAATGATTCTCGTGATTGGTCGAGTGGATTCAACTCGAATCGGTTTTGTCTCCGGATTGATAACCTAAGTGCATCCAACTATGGCACGTTTCGATGCAGTTTGTGCGATTTTTTGTAATCGAAGCCTCGATTTATAAAGTTTCGAATGGACAAAGAAGGATTATAAAGAAGTTCTATGATGTTTTACACGTTCTATGATGACACGTTTTAATATTGTTTGTATTTGTGAAATTGAAATCGTCGATGTGATTTGACACACACTTGTTGTGGATCATTTTTACGCGAGAAATGTTTGAAAAGCGATGATTTTTGACATTATGCGATGAAAGGATTTGAATTATTACAGTTCGAATGAGAAATATTCGAAAATTTTATTATAGAAGAAACTAATATTGAATATCGATATTAGGATTAATTTATTTGTCTATATTGTCTATAATTAATTGTCTATATAATATATATTGTATATAATATTATATTGTATAATAATATTATATATTTGTTGAAGATTAGATAATGAGCAATAAGGAAATAGTGAAAATTAGCATATTGATGATTCGAAAAATAAAGATTTTCAATGTAGTGAGAATATTTGAATATAGAGAGAATTTTTAATTTTTCATCATCTGGCGCAAATCTCTTAGGAATAACAGTCTCAAATGAGAAAAATGAAAAAAAAAAAAAAAAAAAAAGAATATGCATATGCAAAAATAAAAATTGAGAATGCATGTGTATAGAAGTTAAAACTTGATTGAGAGTTACTCGAGAGACGAAATTTACTCATGAAAAAAAGTTCTTTTTCACTCATGAAAAAGAGTTGAATGAGAGAACAACTTTTAAAAGTACCATGTCGTTATCTATTATCTTATTTCTCGTCATATGTAGTTTTATTTAAAAATCTATTCTCGAGTAAAATTTCCTGTCTGTAATCCAAGATAGCTGCAATACAGACAAAGTTTCTTTAAATAAAAATGAAGATGGATAAGAAATAATAAAACAAAAAATTTCGATTAATGATCGCAGATGTTCAATTTAAGCTTCTCTTATTAATCAAATTTGATTGAAAATCGTAAAATTAAGGAAAATATTTCAAAAAATTTTTTTTGTTAAGAAAATTTCTAAATTATAAATATGTTTGATAAGTTCTTTAAATCGTTTCACCAGATTTTTCCAAAATAATAAATTCATTTTTAATAGACCGTTACAATAGAAAACGTTTTAGATCCTTTAAAATCTCTTTTTTGCTGTTTTATCATTGATATGCATTCTACAAAATCTTGAGTCACAAATACATTATTATTAAAAAACATCTAACAGAAGATGGATCAGATTTTTTATTAAAAATATTTTAAATATAATTTTTTTGTATAACGAATAATCTTTTCTAAAATATATTATACGATGATCGTAATATAATATTTCAACGAAATGTACCTGAAACTTTCCAATTCAATCTACCCGCGAAGAGTTTATTTTCTACGCTTCGATCGATCGACGAATGCTGATCAAACAATTCATGGATGAATAATTTGTGCGTAAACGTTTCTGACTGGTGGCTGTTAGCAAATTATGACATTATTTTTGCTCGAATTTCATGAGAAATGGCTATTATTATTTAACCACTCGAAAAAGACGCATACATACATGCATATACATATGCATACATGCATATAGCATGCATACACACGCACACACACGTACATGTCACACACACGCCACACACACGCCGCATACACGCCACACACACGCCGCATACACGCCACACACACGCGCACGCATTGCACGACATACGCCACGAATACACGCACACGCCACGCATCGCATGAACACAGATATGGGGAGAGAGAGGAGTTCCATCATAAATGTGCCCTATATATTCGAAAATAAATATGATTAAATAAATTATCAAAATATAAAAGGATTTATATAAATGTCTTTGTGCGGAATTATTTGTTTTTATAATATAAATTTTCCTGCTATTTTCGAATGATATGAACTTTCGTTATGCCAATTTTATATTATTTGGAAATCTATACTTTCTTTTATGAATATTGATATTAAAAAATTTTTTAAATATTATTAAAGTTATTAAGATTATTATATTAAGAAAATTTTTTATTTAAATAAAAATCATATATTAAATTTTGTAATTAAAATTTTAAAAATAAATTATTTCCTCATATATATATTTTATTCATAATTTTATTTTCTGATTCAGAGAATTGTTAATATTTTTCTTTGTCTATGATTTATAAATGGAGAATTGAAAATTTAAGCGATATAATCTGATCGAAAGAAAATAGAATTATATTATAATTTCACATTATTTGAAGTTACTTAATAAAAGTTATTTTAATATACTAATTAAAACCAAATTAAAATCAATCCAATACTGAAATTAAATAAAAAGATACGAAAAAAATTATACTTTTTTAAAATATAAATTTTATTAAATAATTCACTTGTATCATTATATTTCTCAGCCAATATTTAAATTAATATGTTAATTTGTGAAATAAATTTAAAAAAATCAAATTTAACTTTTTTATTTATCCAATTTATCTTAAATAAATCAAAATAAATTAAAATGATTTTATTTTCTTAAAACTAATTTTTATCAATATTCATCCAAAAGTTCTAAATTATTATCTTGTATAAATATAAAATTTTGTTAGATTAGCAGCTTTTTTTAATAATTTTGCGAAATTAATTAATATCTAAATACTTATAAATAAGAATATATATCGATAAAAGTTATAACAGATAAAAGTTTCTACAAGATAACAGGGTGCCAGGTAATCTGCAAGTTAAACAAGACGAGAAATGGAAGTTGACGGGAGCAGATTGAAAACACGCTTTCGAGCCTTTTAATGTCCGTCAGCTAAGATAAAATGCATTGCTTTAGCGTTGTAATTAAGCAAGAAACTCATTCGATGTATTAATTAAATTGAAAGAAAAAGCGAAAATGCGGACAAAATCGTGCTAATCATACTCAGTTACCATGGAATGGAAACAGACCATTGCTGATAGAAATAAATCTTATCAATATAATATTAATATTAGAATTAATATTAAAATTATTCTTTAAGAGAAAATTTTCATTTCTTAACTTTAACTTTCAATTCGATGATGAAACGTATTAATCATTTCTCAATGTACCTACCTGGATAATCTGGATTTAATGAATTTCCATGACCGTTAAAAATAATTTATGCAGTAAAAATATCACCTTTTACACTAAACTGATATTTTAAGAAAGGAAAAATATTCCCAATTATTTTAAGTATTTTAATATTTTAAGTCTTTAATATGCATATTTTACAATATGCAGAATTTTTAATATTATTCCACTTTTGATTTTAATAATCAAATTTAAAACATAAAATATTTATTCATAAATTATTCACGTTGATTTTTGTTTAAACTTTTTAAAATTTCACAAAATAATTAAAAATAAAAAGAAATAAAATTTAAAATAATTTTAAATAAATTTTAGAATAATTTTTAACACTTTATTCTCATGCATTGTCGATTCAAAGATTAGAAGTTATCCAATAAAATTTTTATCAATTTTAAATTGATGAAACGTTAAATAAATTATATTTGCCTCAATCTACGTTTATTTGTCGTATTTTAACATTAATCTTTCTTTAATATTACAATTACATCCTACAATATAATATTTCTAATCTCACTCGCACTTTTTGATTGTCTTCCATGATATCCTTCTATCTATATCTTCTTCATCGTTTTTATAATCATAAACGGTTACATTTCTTTTGTATAATAATAATTTCAAAATTTGATTGGTTGCTTTACAAACAAAATTAAACTAAATTCAACCTATCATATTTCTCGATTTATATATTCGTTCGTTTTCCATGTATATCTCACTCATCATACGTTCCTACAATCACGAACAGTTACATTTCTTTTATATAATAATAATTTCGAAATTTGATTGATTGCATTACAAACAAAATTAAACTAAATTTAGCCTATCATATTTCTCAATTCGTATATTCGTTTGTTTTTCTATGTATATCTCACTCATCATACGTTTCTACAATCACGAACGGTTATATTTCTTTTGTATAATAATAATTTCGAAATTTGATTGGTCGCATTATACATGAAACAAAATTAAGCTAAGCCTATCATATTTCTCGATTCATATACTCGTTCGTTCTTTCATGTATATCTCACTCATCATATATTCCTAGAATTATGAATAGTTTTATTTCTTTTGTATAATAATAATTTCAAAATTTGATTGATCACATTATAAATAAAATTAAACTAAATCTAGCCTATCATATTTCTTAATCCATATACTCGCTTGTTCTTCCATGTATATCTCACTCATCATACGTTCCTATAATCACGAACGGTTACATTTCTTTTGTATAATAATAATTTCGATATTTGATTGGTCGAAATTGGATTATAGATGAAACAAAATTAAGCTAAGCCTATAATATTTCTCAATTCACGGACTCGTTCGTTCTTTTATGTATATCTCACTCATCATACGTTCCTATAATCACGAACGGTTACATTTCTTTTGTAGAATAATAATTTCGATATTTGATTGGTCGAAATTTGATTATAGATGAAACAAAATTAAGCTAAGCCTATAATATTTCTCAATTCACGTACTCGTTCGTTCTTTTATGTATATCTCACTCATCATACGTTCCTAGAATTATGAATAGTTTTATTTCTTTTGTATAATAATAATTTCAAAATTTGATTGATCACATTATAAATAAAATTAAACTAAATCTAGTCTATATATCATATTTCTCAAACTATATACTAGCTTATTCTTTCATGTATATCTCACTCATCATACGTTCCTAGAATTATGAATAGTTTTATTTCTTTTGTATAATAATAATTTCGATATTTGATTGGTCGAAATTTGATTATAGATGAAACAAAATTAAGCTAAGCCTATCATATTTCTCGATTCACGTACTCGTTCGTTCTTTTATGTATATCTCACTCATCATACGTTCTTAGAATTATGAATAGTTTTATTTCTTTTGTATAATAATAATTTCAAAATTTGATTGATCACATTATAAATAAAATTAAACTAAATCTAGTCTAGATATCATATTTCTCAAACTATATACTCGCTTATTCTTTCATGTATATCTCACTCATTATACGTTCCTATAATCACGAACGGTTACATTTCTTTTGTATAATAATAATTTCGATATTTGATTGGTCAAAATTTGATTATAGATGAAACAAAATTAAGCTAAGCCTATCATATTTCTTGATTCATATATTCGTTCGTTTTCCATGTATATCTCACTCATCATATGTTCCTACAATCATGACAGTTTTATTCACTTTATCGCTACAATAATAATTTCAAAATTTAGTTGTGCAGTGACATATGAAACAAAATCAAGATAAATTCCATATTTCAATATAAATAATAATACAAGAAGTATATGTGCATCATGAAATTTGAATAAAGTTTAAGTGTTCCGCTAAATTTGTATTATTCTCTGATGACGTCACACGATTCGTCAAAAATGATCAGTCTATCGATGCCTGTTTTTAATTTCGTTTTTAAATTAATTTGTTAACGAATTTGAAAGTGCAAATTTATTTCAAAGAGAATCTTTACTGCTATCTTCTCTTTGACTCGTGCCATGAATGAATCATCAAAATCATTGTCAAGTTTTGCATTGTGTTGCAACAATTCTGCTGCTTTGCAGAAGCGTTGCACGTGTTGCTATGTAACAAGCTCGTTTCTCGATAAATTTTCCGACGAGAGTCTACAGACGACCCTTTGCACAACGTATTGCGTTACTCAGATTACATGTGGACCTGATAAATAAACCATACATTGCGCATCATCCTTGAAAACCCTTTTCATCTACGAATTTAGCAAAGGTAATTTCATTTTATCCTTTAGAAATTAATTTATATGCAATTTTAATGCAAACTAATGATAAAGATTTGAAAATTTATTGCTTTATTGCTTTTTCTTCTAACTTTTTAATGAGATTGAGTTCAATAGTATAAATTGAATTTTTTATAGTAACTTTCTTTTCGTGAAAATTTTTTGTTATGTTAAATTGTTCAAGTATTATTTAAATTGTTCTAATATTGAAAAGTTTTTAAATTACGAAAAGAATTACTTATCAAATTTTAGAAAATATTCGTTGGAAATTTTAAATTTTAAATTTTTTAGAGTATGGAAAAATTTACCATTATTAAAATTTAACATTTTTCGTATACATTTCGTATTTTTCAAATTATAAAATTTAACTTTTAATGAAATCTTCTCTATTATATAATAGTTGTGCTAAATTTTCGAATATGAATTACTACTAAAGTGATAACCAAGTTGCAGCCAGTGTATGAATTTCATTTTCTTACGTTCAGTTTCGAGCGAACAACTCTAACTATTCTCAGGTTGTTTACGAACAATTCTAATCAATAGCTATAATATTATCTACCACAACTATAATTCAGTTATTTGATTCGAGGAATTTCATTTCATCATTTAATATTTCTCTTTTCTTAAATCAATGAAATTTATATTCTGAAAAATCTTTTTATAGTTACATTACAGTTCTTGCATATTATCAAAATTTTATGCGTATTTTTGATTGATTATACAATAGCGTGTCTTTTTATTAACTTTGCAACTAATTGAGTTTGGCAAAATTGCGATGTAATGAAATGATTAATCAACAGGCATGACTCGACTACTTTGATATCTCAAACAATGTGGAACATTGCAGACTAGGATTGACGTTAATACCATGATTTCCCGTCAAAGCATCTCTCCGACTAAATCGTCTATCTGCAGCTTCGTGGTTGTTTGAATCCTTTATATTCTATATTGATTGACAATGATTGAACGTAAACCTATTATTAACTATTATGGGTAACTATAATCATCAATACTATAAAATTCAAAAGTATTAAACTTATACTAATGGTTTTTCAAAAAACTGATTCTATTACAAATTTTTATTCGAATAGCAAAATGAATGAAAAGATTTAATAGCATTTCAGATAAAAAATATAGAAAACAAATTTTTATTAATCAATCTTTTTCAATGATCTATAATTTAATCACGATACGTGACAATTCGAACGAATTGATTAATAATATTTTTGAGTTTAACTTTTGCTCAATAAATCATGCTCTCAGTGTTAATTAATTAATAATAACAAATGAACTGTCTCGTGATTTGATATCCGTAAATCTTATAAAATTAATGCATTCGATTCTCATTTAATGGCTTGATATTCTACTTTGAATATTTTAAACGAGATTTTAATATTATTTTTGCAATTCTATTAATCATTTTCGAATTACTGAATTCTGCATTTAAATTTTAGACTAAATCTTTTTAATATTTGAATTTTAAATAACATTCATGATTATTTTTCTTTTATTTTCTACCATATATAAATTCTAATTTTTTTTTTCCATATATAATTCTATACCTATAATAAATTCTGTATTTTTATTATTCATTCTTAAATTATTTGTAATATTTTCATCTCTTTATTTCGATCATAGTTTTAAATCCTAAGAATCTCAAATATAGAGTTTTCGAAAAATATTATATTATATTTAAACTTATAGGATATTCGTATTCCTTGTTTTCAACAAATATAACTTTAAATTTTAAAAAACCTTTTATATTATGGATTCTGGAATTTTTTTTTTTTTTGCTTCAAAAATAAAGTTTTTAATATTTAAAAATTCTTGGATCTATATTTGGATTTAAAAGATTTATTTTTTCTTTTTTTTTTTTTTTGATTTTAACAATTGTAGCTTTCAAAAAACATTATTAATTCAGAAGCATTAAAAATATAAAGTTTTTCAATATTTAATGAATTTTAAATTTGAATTTATACAATATTTTTTTTCTCTTCTTTTTCTTAAATTTTTAAAGCAAAGCTATCGGTAACCAAGAATACTCTTAGTCTTCGAACTTAAACTTTTCCTTCTTATCTTTCACTTCCAACAATTACACATTTAAATCTTAAGATCGTTGAGAAGTTTGTGCTTGCAAAATCTAATGAATTCTAAACTCCAAGCTTTTATTCTTTATTCTATCCAACATTATCTAACATTGAATTCTAAGATCTTTAATTCAAATCATATTATTATTACTTAAATTTTTAATTGATTTTATTTGATCTTTAATAAAGAAAAAGTAAAATTATATCATGAATCATATAAACTCGAAATGTTTTTATGCTTTGTTGTGCCATTGAAATTAATTTCTAATAAATATAATTTTTCCTTCTTTTTCCATTTTCAAAATAGTGTTAAAAATATATATAAAGAGAACAGTAATTTTTAACAATATTAAATTTTGGTTGATCGTCAGATATCTAATTTCCATTATAAAAATATATCATTCAAATTTAATAACTTTCATCGATCTAGTTCATCACGATATACCAATAAAACGCTTTCAAAAGTTCCATATCAAGCTTGTGATTAATAAAGCAGCATTAATGCGATTAAAAGGATAACAAAGTTCGCAGCGACGAATGAAATTTTCGATTATAATGCGATTATCTACATCGTTCTAAGTTCAGTTCTCACAACTGAACCGCGAAATTATTGATTCATTGATTTTTTTACTATATTTTCTACGTCTCTATGTAAAAAAAAAAAAAAATGATTCGATCGCCATGAAAAAATTGAATAAACGACATGCACGGAAAAAAACAATATCTTCATTTTCGTTATATATCGATGGCCCTCGAAGCTTGACAATTTCGAAATAAAAATGAAAACTTTTTAAAAAAAATTCTCTAACGTGTTTTATAAAACGGATCATTTGCAATAGCACAATCAAAATATTAATTTGATTATCGTTAATCTTATCGAATTCACAAGTGGATACGGATGTTTTCATTAAAACTGAAGAAAAGAAACTTCGTTGAAAAAACGAAAGTTAATACATCTCAACGGAAATTCTCAACGGAAGTTGAGAACGGAACTACGAAAATGGACGAAACTTTCAACATTTACACTTTAGAGAAATTCGCGAAGCGATCTAAACTTTTCGTATCTTTTATCTTGTATTCGAAACAGACTTTCGGATAGAAATTTTTTAGCAAGCGAACGGAAAGAGAAATGAAGAGGAGACCTCAATCTTTAGAACTTCGAATCGTTTCTCGAGAAGAAACGAGGCGAGAACTCGATAATCTCGAGAAAAAAAGGATGTTGATTGCTATAATGATCGAATTCCGATTATTTTCAGCGGAACTGGTATTGTGAAACTCGGGATATCCGCTTTAAAGAGTCGCTCGTTTGACGATAAAAAGACGAAATCTCCAAGTTTCGTCGAAAGATCAAAGAACGATTCGTGGGATATCTATGGGGGATATTATATCGATTCTATAAATGATATGTATATTTTCCAACAGATTTAATTACTCCATATTCCTCGTCGCTTGATATTCAGAAATAAATTTCGAATAATTAATATCGAAGAAGGACAGAGTTATTGTGTTCTATGATCTGATATGTTTTTTGTAAGTTATTTTATATAAAAATTTCATTTTCAATTTAGTGATATATAAAATATAATAATATTTAATTTTAATTTAATTTTATCACTGGATATAGATTACTGGAAAGAAAGAAAAATCCGCAGAATTCAGCAGGTCAGTATGATAAATATTAATTCTATTATTATTACCTCGCATTTTTCATTCTATTTTTTCTCTCTTCTCTAAAATAGAATTTCCTCGTATCATCACGTTAGTTGGCACAACAACAAGCATTCTAAGGGAATTCTCGATGGAATGGAAAAGGAGTATTCATTCGTGAAAATTTCGTATCGAAGCACGATCGAAGCAAGCGATCGATAATCGACGAGAATTCGAGGAGGAAACAAGTGAATTTCCATGGTAGGCCTTCTACTGTCACTTTGTCGCGATCGAGCCGATCTTCGACCTCATTAAGGATCACATCCGACAGTATTATCGTCGGTGAGGCATAAATGAAGTGTACATTAAGGTGAACGAGAAGATATTGAGTAAGTATTCGAGGTATAGTTCGATCACTGAATAAGAAATAAGCGATGTATCGAACAATTTATTTATATTATGCTCGAATAACCAAAAAACAAATAATTTGATTCTTTCTTCTTTTTATTTGGACTAATTATTTGGAGGATAATCGAATTAAAATAATTGATAAATCGTTAGACGGATGCTAATATATTCATTAAATAAAAAAAAAATTAATCGACTTTTATTTTTTAAATTAGGGACCAGTTTAAATTTGTATTGAAGTGAGAAGTAGATATAATGAGTCCCTATATTGAATTCAATGTATGCATTAAGTTTCATCTGTTTTATTTCTTTCATTTTGATTCCATATTCTATTACAATTTATTCTATCATCAAAAAATATCGTAATATCGTAAAGAATATTATTTGTAATAAAATATTTTTTTTTTACAATTAATTTTAAATTTTAAATAAAAGTTGTCCGAATAATCAATGACTCAGATAGAGAAAATATTAGGAAATCGAGATCCTAAATATTTATTCGTCACTATACGAGGTTGAATTTTTTATAAACCACGCTCATGAAGATAAAATAAGCGTACATCCCCCAAAGCAAGCGCGAAGTAAAACGTCAAAAATGTATATATCTCAAGGGTAATTTGATTTGTTTCATCTTTTTCTATCTTTCTTGCTTATCTGTCCTCCTTCTCGAAAATGTATCTCACACGTGGTCACCTACATGCAGTAATGCATTTTCTGATAAGACCAGACCATAGGGAACATTTTAAATTTAATTGAAACGACAATGCTTTCATTTGAAAGTCCTGGAATTGAAAACTTTTAATTTTATCATATATTGCACTTTTAAATAGATATAACTTCATGTGTACAAAACTTTTCTTTAGAAAATTCATGATTTCTGATAAAACGTCCAGCCTTAAAATGGTTTTTCATGCATAGCTTTGATGTTATTTTAGCAAAAGTAATTCATTCGAGTATAAACAAGATTTACGATATTTTAACTTGTTCACGGAGGAAGGATTGTAAAAGGAAGAAATTTCTTCCGAGGGCTGCGTTTGACAGAAGTAGATTCCTTGTCAGTTCCTCCTTTGAGACAGAAAAAAAGAGTCATTGATCATGGAAGGATATTCATGAAGTGTATTTTTCTTACTTGATAAAAACTTCATTATCGATTATTTTTTTTCACTTAATTTTTTTATTGGAATATAGAGAGAACATGTTATTTTTTTTTCTAAGAATTATGAAATATATAATAAAAATTTAATCTAATTTAGAATATCTTTTACTTGAAGTTGATTTCATTATTTTAGATCATTTCAATGATCTTAAATTACTGATTATTAATAAGCCAAAAAAGATTATGTTTTCGCTCTATTTTTTTTAATTCTTTTCTTTATAGCAAGATTAATCTTATCTATTCAACAGAACTAGATTATCAAACAACCAACAATAGAAAATGTTTCGTCGTAACAAACAATGCTTTCTACGATTTTGCTCTGTATCGCATTAATAAGATGTTGGACCAGTTGCCATTAAGAGAAGGAAAAAAGAGATTTGGAAGCGAAAAAAAGAAAGAACAGTGCCATGATGATAACGAATGATAAACTCAATGAGAAGGATTTTGCATTCATTCACATGTATTAATAAGATCTTATCAATATGGAATACTGCCTCCATGATCGTTTCACAACAATGCATTGCAACTATTCAAATGGATTAATTCAGATTTTCTTTGCATTCTGACGAAATACATACATACAATGGCTATTTAAATAAGTGCTTCATTAAATCGATAATGAAAAGGTAATTCGGATGGTATAGATAATTTAAATAGAATTAAACAATTAAAATTAGAATAAGCAAGTTTGAAGAATTTCAATTTAAGTTTTCATCATCAATATCATAAAATTATTCCATAAAATATTTTCTTTATTAATAATAAATAATATATTTGAAAATATTATAACAAAAAAGATAATGTGTTAATAAGAAATTTCAAAAGTTAGAAAAGAAATGGAATATTTGATTTTATTCAGAACAAATTTTCTGTTTAATAATAATACTGGAGAGAAAAAGGAATGCAAGAATATCAGAGATATAATGGAAAATCGAATGAAACGAATTCGAAGGAAACGTTTAAAATTCAAGGACCAAAGAGTTCAATTAAATATTAACGACACAACTTTTCCCACAGTTTCGTATTCGCTCTGATGCACGATATATTAAATCAACTACCGTGAAAGCGTTAACTATATATTTATAACAAAGTAAAAACAGCCAATGAGTTTTTCATTTTCAAGATGACCTCGATCCAACATATCTCCGGACAATAACAAAAATGTTTAATTCAATATCTGTATCTCGTCGAATATTTCCGTGTAATCTCATTTCGACATACATATATGTACGGCATAAATCCTTTCTATTACTTCCTATATATGTATGTTTGAACATTTATCCATCCTTCGTGATTGTTTCTCGTTTTCAAGATTGATTACACGAGCGTCTCATAAGAGAAACAATACGAAAAACATCGTTTCGTTATTAATTGATTGTTACTCACATACGATGAATAAAAATGGATATCTAATATCTGCATTGATCAAATCGATTTTAATGATCGTAGAATTTATTTCACGAAAAAAATAATACGATATCTATTTGTAAAATCTATGCATAGAAAGAAAATGATGAAATAGAAAGAAAATCTCTGCTATTATTCTTTGAAAAGTATAAATTTAAAAATCCTCGATCGATCGTCAAGTATTTTGACTATGGAGAATTATACTTGTTTTAAGAGAAAATAAAAATGTAATAGCTATTCATAAGAAGAAGATGAATATCTCTGATATTCTTCCTTGAAAATCAAATCAATAGAGATCGAAATTTCAGGAAAATTTCGATAGTTATGATAGAAATACGTGCAATTTCATCTCGATGCTATTGCATAGTTTCCGAAGAGAGAAAATAATATTTCGTTTAAATGTGTTCCACGTGCAATGAATATAATATTGAGAGAGATTTGTCTGTAATATAAAAATTAACCTCCATCGGATTGAATTTTCGCTGAAATTTCGAAATTCATCTGGTTTCTCGTTAATGAATACGATAAATACGGTACACTGGAGATATAATGATACATCGGGGAAATCCGAATAAAAATTCTGATTTAACAATTTAACGAATAAACGTAATCGGAAATCGCGCATATTGCGATCGATGAGGAATATAATAAATGGATATATACCGAGGTCAATTCCTCGCTGGAAATAAATGCGTATGATTATTAATGCATTGCGATTGTTTTAGATATTTTAATGCGAATAATTGTAATATAGTCAATCAGTATTTGGTTGGAACTGGTATATAAAAATTAAATAAATAAAAATTAAGAATATTTCTTACTCTATTTTATAATTTTAATTTATTCTTTTTAGCTTAATTCTTGAACGATAGTTCAGAACAACAATGCTAAATTCTGATATAAATTCTTCGATCATATTTTATTATGACAATGGAATTTTAACATAATCGTAACATAATTGTATTAAAAAAGTACTATTTAACAAGTACAAGAATAACGCTCCATTTATATCGAAATTAATTAAAAAAGGTAGCTCTCTTTTGTCGCGTAAATTTAATTATATCCGAGTTTTTCAAAACGCAAGCCAAAATCTCGTACACAAAAATTTTTAGTCACAGATTGTGATTAAATTGACAGAAAAAAATTTCACAAAACACGAAAATTATTAAACACAAACAAATTTTATTTATAAATAATTATTTTCAATTTCAATAAATTCTAACGATCGCGTAATCATCAAGGATTTTTTTCAAACGTTTTAATTTGTAACGCGAGCATTATCTTTATACCAAAAATTCGAGTGTTTTACACATCAGTTAATTTCTATAATACTAATATTATACATCATACCAACTATTATAATATTATACATTATTCTTATTATTTATTGAAAAATTCATGCTTTACCTTTCAATCGAATTAAACGAATTATGATTAATGATGTTAGCAGACATATTTCATCGCTAGACTACGGATTTTCATTTCATTTCATTTATGAAAAATTTAAATTTACAAAAATCTGCACGAATAACGTAATAATATGCAAAAACGTATAAAAAAATTACCGACCTCGTTCATTCATGCATATCTTATAATGCATCATCGAAATCCAAAACCAATTCGCAAAATAAAATTATTTACTAACCTCATCTTTCTCGCAAACCAACTTATTGAACCAATAAAATTCCCAATAAGTCAGCGTTCGATTCCTAATAAATTCGAGAAGTCCGTCCATCGATCTGCCGTGTCGTTATTTTTTCGCCGATGATAGAAATATTTTAGGAACGAAATATAACCGCGGTGTTGTTCGACACGCTCTCGAAAGCGGCTCCTTAAGAACTGTGGCAAAACACGAGAGTTCTATTTATCTATCGCGAACACTCGTTTCAGGACGTGATAAATACTCCAAGGAATAACAATATTACCTTGTAATTATTTCGACAGATATAAACACAATCCGTGTGTTTCGTTATATACAGTATACTCGAAAGTTATTATATTTGAAAGTGAAGATACGGAAAACGAAATAAAAGATTGTTCGAGCGGAACTTTCGAAACTCGGAGTTTCGAAGAGAGAAAGAGAGCTGAATCGAAGATGAAGAGGGTGTACGCTTATTCTGGATATTTCTTTTATTTTGGAAATTCGTTCCGATTTCCGGGTCAGCGAGATCTTTCGAGAAGAGAGTGGAAAGTTGATGTTGGCCTCTGAAAAACGAGCAAGATCTATAAAACGTTCGACGTTTAAAACGTCGGGGTTCCTGAGAGATGAATTGAACTCTCTTAGGCTCTCCTACGATTGTAAAAAGAATTGGATTTACCGAAATCTCGGATTCGGGCATCTTTCGGTCGACTCGAACGATTTGAAATGCATATCTCTGGTGAATCCGATTAAGATCTCTTCATCTCTTCTAAGGATCGTCCTTAATTATCCATCTTTTATCCACGATAGCCAACGTTCTCGCAAATTAAATCGCGATCGCGAAAATGGAGATGAAACGAAAATCGGCGTGGATTTTTGTAACATTGGAAATAGAACATTTGTGTTTTGTGTTCGAAAAGGAGATAATTTTTTGATCAATGTCAGATACGAAACACATAGAAGCTGATCGATTCCTTTAAAGCCAGTCATTTGAATTCTGATGTAATTAAGTTAGTTATAAATTAGAAAGTTCGTTTGTTTGGTTTTTCAATAATTTATATGGTATAATTTAATTTCTGTGATCAATTATATATGCAATTGAAGAGGTTCAATTTAAACCATAAAGAAATCCAACTGATTAACTTCAATGTTTAGTTCTTGACTTAATTATGCATTTTAACTGTGAAATTATTCGAAATTATTAGAAATGATTAATCTGTTTTGGCTTTTAAGCAATTTCATATAGCAATCACGAATGAATTTAGTATTTTAAGTTGTGTACTTGATTCTCGTATCGTATATGTAATTCAATTTTCAAATTTCAGGTCCATACATTTTCCAGGTCAATGAAGGGATGTTATTTTAATAACAACACGTAATATCACATCGCATGGAGATATTATTATTTATTATTTATGATCGTAATATTATTATTTACGAATTATACTTACGACTCCGCAGCATTTTTATGGCGATACTATAAAAATGACACGGGCTGATTCTTGAAACAAGCCGACTTTCGTCTCGCCGATCCGGCTCTTCGAATAATTGGCAATAAACCCAGTTCTACAGAAACGGAGAAACTTATATCGAGTTTGATACACGTGGATCAGTTGATAAGTTTCATCACGTGCTTCTTTGCCTCTCTTTACGATTATTTTTTTCATTTAATTCGTTAGAGATTGATGTGTTTGATAAAATTGCATTTATCGTATTTGATATTCATTTCTTGTCATCTAGCAAAGGAAAGATAGACAGAGTGACATAATAAATTTATTTATTCCTTTATTAATCACATCCTTTATTAATTACATTTTAAAAAAAGAAATCTAAGAATAAAAATATTAGAAAATAGTCAATGCCACGAAGTATAAATTTTTTCAATGAAATTTTCTTTGCGATTATCTGGAACTAATCTGTATGCAAGAGAATAATGAAAAGATAGAAGGAGCGAAAAATAGAAAAAATAAAAAACCGAGGGAATCTTCCCTTAATAACGTAATACGTTAAATTGATCGCTTTATCTCTGCGCGACGCGACGTCAAATCACGTGTTACGTAAAAAAAAGTCTCCCTTTTTTTTTCATCACAGACATTGTCGTCTGTAACTTTCTTGAAATCTCGATAATCCATTATTCTTAGCGCGCTGTCTCTCCATTAGCAGCAAATACAATAACAAAAACTCGATTCTTTTTGACCTTCTTTTCTTGTTAAACTTTATAAATGAGATCTCTTTTTATCAAGTTCGAGAAACTTGACAGGTACTCTGTTCTTAGAAGAGCGATGGAGTTTCATAAAGATGGAAATTGCTATCTTCAAAGCGCGAGTCTTTATGATATTTCTACCAGGCAGTGGAAAAACGAATAGAAGCGAAATTAGCTGCCAACCTTAAAAATTCTTCTACATTCTTCTATCTTTGATCTACAGTTGCTAATAAATATCTTTGTATATTTTAAGAAATAGTTATTTTAAAATTAATTATATGTCGCGATATGACAATTTATTTATCAACGCACAAAACAATATTAAATAGTTATATTTATATTATTATTAGTTAATATTATTTTATTGTATGCAGCTCTGTGTCCTATGAATTATTACTTTTATTGACGGTGAAAAAGAATTAACTTGGAAATACTGGTTCACCAAGAAAGTAAGAAAGACTAAACTACTTTTAATTAGAGGCAAAGAATCAAATGATCAAAGACCGCGAATTCTATTTTTCCTTTCCTACATTTTATTTCTCTGATCATCTCAATTCCATTACAATGGAACCAATTAACACAAAGCACCACTCGCTATGAAATATCCAACCAAGACGAAATAATTACCCAAGCGAATCAATCTTATTGTTAATGAAAAACTCGTTAGTCATAAATCATTCCTATCGCAACATACCAATAAATTCATGAGATTCTTGATTCGATTTATCACTGATCCATTTCTTCTTCGTCGTGCCTCCTCGTATCTCGTCCGTTCGTGAAAAATTCCATCCTTTTTTTTTTCTCTCTGTTGAAAAAGTCTACGACAATTACGAAGATTACGTAATCCCGGAAAATCAAGCGTCGAAACCGTGACGGATGTATTTTCCGACCGATCAACGTTCTTTCGACACGATCGAGTTCTTTGCCTTGATCGCTCCATCCGATATGCAAATGCGTGGACGATTAATGGCGGTCGGCCAACATTTCTTCGCGATGTATACTAGATAATGCTCGTTGCTGATTTTCCGCCGGATAATCGGCGAATTTTATGCTGTTTAAATCCGTGAAACAAAAAAATTTATACACTCGAAAGCACAGTAGATAGGTTGTGAAATATATTTTAAGTTAGATTTAAAAAAATTGTTATAGATTGTAACGATATTAGGATCTCGATCATCGCGAAGAATTGAATATTGGAAATATATCGAAATATTCTGAATCGTGATAATTACGAGAATAGATTAGGAGGTTCTTAACGATCGACAATTTATTATTTAATTATTAATATTGATAACTGATAAAACAAGTTATTAAAAAAATTTAGAATTAATCAAAATATTATTTCATCTTCATTTATTTGGAATACTCTCCATAACGAAGTCAATTGTCTCGCATAATTTCCACTTCTTGCATATTCGGAATATAAAATATTTCTCCAAACTCTAATGAGAAAATCCGGAAGTGGAGACGAAAAATAAGGGATAAGTTGGGGGATCTGTCGAGGGAAAATATGGATCGTTAAAAACTTCTCGATTTCAACGAATCAGTTTAGCCAACTTTCAACGAATCTTCGAACTCGTCTGTAATATTGAATCGAGAATTTAATAACTCCAATAAGACGTCTCTATTCGCGTCGAGGTATAACTTTGTATCCCATCGTTGACCCATCGAGATCCGTGATTTCATGGAATCCAACGCGATGACTTTATATTCTGTCAACGTAAAACGAGACTGATACGATTTTTAATCCATCATTCCTCGCTTCGTTTCGTGGTAACGAATGAAACACGCCGGTGTTTTATAGAGGACAACACCAGGGGAAATTCGACGAATTGGATACGTGACAGAGAGAGAGAGAGAGAAAGAGTTGGGGGTAGGATGTTTGATAAAATTGCTGTCACGTGAATTCTCATTTTTCCTTGTCACTTGACTATTATTTCGACCGAAATATTTAGAAATATCGTTAATGGATATATTGATAATATTTATTTGTTTATTCGTCATCTCGATGTTAAATGGAGGGAAGGATATGGAAAAGGATTGTTATTTTATGATATTTGTTCAATCGTGTTTAAATTGTTTAAACGACGATGAGAAAAATTGGACGAATTGTGGTGGAATTTCTTTGTTCTTTGTTAAGTTTTTGTTCTTCTGTTTCATGGTCGAATGTATTAATAAATTTGTTTGCTTTTTCGTTTCGAAGAAAAATGAAAAAGGATTATTATTTTATGATTATTATTTAACGTTCGATTTGTTTAATTTTGTTTAATTTGTGCAGATGATGGGAAGAAGATTGAACGAATTGTGGTGGAATTCTTTTGTTCTTCTTAATTATTGATTGTATCGGTGTGAATATATTAATTTATTCGTTTGTTATCCTTTATTCGAGTAAAATTAACGATTGTATATGATCGTTTTATAATTCGTTTTAAAATGTAAATCGTAAGATCAACGTAATATGGAATAACGTTGGAATATTTCAATTTGATGGGATTGCTCGAAATGCAAACCACTTGAAAATTATTATTTTCATTCTTCATTTTCAACAAATGTAATATGCAACAATAATTTCGGAGAAAATTAAAATATCATTATTGCATAGCATAATGATAATAATTTAATACTCTTTTAATTTCGAAAACTTAATACTTCTTCTTATATAAAAGGATAATCGTACAATTTTTATTTATACATTTTCAATACTTTTTCCCTTTTCCATCAGCCTTTTTTTTTTCTTTTCTATAATATATCTCTACATTTATTTATCTACTTAACAAAAGTAATACTTTTCATACTACAATTGTCAATACCAAAGTATTTTAAAAAAATAACAGCAACATATTTTCAATAGCTTCTCCTTCGTCCATCATCATCCTTCTTTCTTATTATTTATTCTTATATTTAACAAAAATACATAAATTCTCTCGCGATTATCGAAAATCTATAGAAAAGCTCTTGTTACGTTCTTTTCATCCCTCTCATAACGTAACCCACCATGGAGCCGAATAGCGGTCGCGCTAATTGCCAGGCGTTAATACATGTTTCAAAAATGACACGATGAACCCAATTAAACTTACCCCTAACACTCTGATGAACACGTATCGAATGGGGGATTAACGATACGACAAAAGCAGGAAAATCGAATAGAACCGGGTAAGGCGATTAGAGCCACGATGAAATTTTCGATATAATATCTTATCGAGTTTCCACGCTCGTTACAGCGTTTAATGCTTGTCAATTACACGAAGGCCTCGTTAAACGATTACGCTTTTGTCATGGTCCAGTTAAAAGCGGATGCGTTTCGTAAAATTTCGAAAAAAACAGCTGCGAAATGGCCGACCCGAATACTCGAACGGGATAATGATCGATGATACACGCTGTCAACATCGTTTCACAATCGACTCGTGAAACTTTGATGTTCTTTCTTTCGTAGAAAATCGATCGATTAAACCGATCTTTGAATCGAGAAAATCGAGATATAAATTGAGAAGTGATTCACGATGGAATCGAGTGGTAAAAGAAAAATTTTTGAAAAAACTTTTAAATTGATATTACTTATATTTGATAAAACGTTTTTAAAATTATAAGAATTTTTTCTACTTGAATAATTATAAACTGGAGAAAGATATTCAAAAAGCGATTTAAACAAAAGTTAAATTTATGGAAAGAAATTTTTTGACAAATCCAATACTTGTTTAACTCCAAAGTGGAATAAACCAAAATTTTTATGTCAGTTCAATAAACAATTGTTCAGATTTTATGAAAATCAGCGAATACACGAATCATCTTTCTCTTCTCATCTTAATAACTTTTTAGAAATTGCAATAAATTCATTGTCGTTTCGTTGCGATAATTTGGAATTTATCCGCATCTGTTCTAAAATCTACAACCGTTTACAAGTGAATCATTCATGATAAACGTCATAGATAAATTCAAAGCGCAAATAGACAATCGATAACAAATATTTCTAGTGACTAATGATAAGCAGGCGATGGCCATCACGATTTTCTCTTAACAGATGTTAGTTAAAAATAGAGCCACCATGTTTCGCATTAATACGTTATCGCGTAATAAATGTAATAATTTAATGTACGCCAACATGGCGTCGAATGTTTGTTGCTCCATTATTCATTGGGAAATGGATGAAAATCAACGATCGTTGTTCAACGTTATCGTTTCGACGTGATCCATCTTTGCTTGCTTAATATTAATGCAACTGTGGCACGTTTACACGATTAGCATTTAGATAATGTTATCCCCACAGGCTAATTACATTTTTCTGACATAAATTTTAAAATAATTCTTATCGAATGTTTTCGTTATTCCATTTTTTCTTTGTCTCATCGATTTGTTAACTCTCTGTGTCAATTTCAATTCCAGTTTACTTTTTACCCTCCGCGCCGTTTAGATCGTGTAACATGCACTCTTCCAGCAGTTCAACTTCCTCTCAACGTGTCGTTACCACGCCACACAAACGCAATAATGTTCCTATATACGAAAGCGAGAGAAAGTTTCACGATAGATGGTTTCTCTGAACTTCAAGCACTCTCGCAAACGGTCATTCGACTTTGCAACCCTCGAATAAATTCCTGACAATTCGTGACACGTTTTAAATATTGCTTGAAAAAATTTCTTCACGTTCACGTATGAGAAAATTATTAATAAATCTTGAATGATCATGAAAGGCATCGTTAAATTAATTGGTGAATGAATTTTGAATGTATTAAAAATGTATCTTGTAGAATCTTTGTGACTAATTTTTTATAAACTTAACTTCAATATAATTAAAAAATTATCGAAGAGAAATTTAAAAAAATTTAAAAAATATTTAAATTGCAGATGTAAAAAATCTCAGCATCAATTTTTGACTTCGATAAGAAATTAAACATTAAAATTCTTTCCTCCTCCAAAAAATCCACGAAATCTAGTTAACGCATTAATCATTTATAACCTAAAAAGAAAACGTTTGAAATAAAAGAAAAATTAAATGGAATTTAAAAAACTGGAATGTGAATAAAACAAAAAAAGTTTCGCGAAAGATGCGCAATCGAAACAAAGACACGGGAAAAGGGATGGATTTTTCAACAGTCAGGGAGAGTTAAATTAGAATTTGTAAGATAAATCACCCTGCAAAAAGTGCGGTCAGCGCACAAATAAAGGTGAGAAAAGATGAAACAAATATCGCTCTGTTTTTGAGGGCAAATATAGGGGTAGCGCAGTCATCGATTGGTTATCGATAATATGTATATGTCTCTCTATTTGCCCAATATTTGGCGTCTTTGTGGCGGTGACAGATCGTGTGCTCGCCACAGATTGAACCTTCTCGGCGTGACGCGAATTACAAAGGGTAGCCGCGTGGAAGAGGGTGGCTGGAAAATGCCGCCATTTCTAAATGCTTTGTTTCAAACGCAAATATCAAACTCTCTCGTGCGTGTCACCATTCCAGTCACCTTTTTTTTGTTTTTTTGTTTCTCTCGTTTTTATTTCACAACTAATGAATTGGATTCCCGATTAATCGATGCGCGAAGAGATTAACACAATCAGGAAAAACATAATCGTCTGTTGATGGCATTCGTCTTACGTTTCTTATCTGTTTATCATTGATGTTACTTTTGCAAAAGTGAAAATGAATAAAAAATAAATGGATATTGTGGAGGATAAGAACATACGCAAGAAGAATAAACAGGATAGTTTCAGGCTTCATTTTGGGGATAGGTCGTATGAAACTACCCTCTTAATCACAATTCCACGTAGAATTTCGTTCTAGTAAAACTAATAATATAGGAAAAAGAATCTAGTGGTAGTGCGTTTTTTTCTCGTTTTCGTTCGTGATTATTCTTCTCCAACCCTCAAAGGTTGTAACGAAACTAATAAACGCAGGAGGAAAACAAAAAAAAATAATTGACTGGTGCTGTATTTTCATTCGTAACTTTCTCCTCCAATGAAAATGAAACGTTGTAATGAAATTAATACGAACGTAGGAGGGAAAAGTAATCGATTAGTGATACTATAATTTTCTCGTGAATTCTCTCGATAAGTCAAAATATTAAACAAAGTTATAAATTAAAAATCTGAATATATTATGAACAAAGAAAAATATATATCATTTCTTGAAAATTCTATCATTAGTATACTTAATTTTATTTAATTCGATGCCTATGTTATATTCCTTTAATAGTTAATCGATTCTGAGAAAGCGAGGGAATATATATATATATATAATGGCTCTCTCTTCAAGACGAGAAACAGGTTGCACGTTTCCGTGACGAGACATCTCATTGACTCCTCGTGGAATTTCGAATTTCGAGCGTTGCGACGAAACTAATGGACGAACACCTTTATACGTGGCAACTTCTCTGAAAACGGGTGTTGGGGATGAAACGTGGCGTAAAGTCGGTCAACGCCGCATCAAAGTGCGAACACGGTTGCCTTTATCGGCCATCCGACGGTTAATTCCACCTACGACTTTGGCCTTCGGCCTTGCGTTTCGATTGGCCACACCCAGAAAGGACCTGTTGATGTCGATATGCCAGAACCCGCCCTATTTCCGCGACTGTCAACGTGAAAATCTTCCATTTTCACGAACTTGATGGACGTGTGTTGTGCGTAGAGGTGAAGGGGAGCGATGGGTTATGTCTTAATGGATCGAACGTTTCTTGGAATTGTTTATTCTTATATGCTATTGTATTTATTGCGATCGATATGTGATAGACTTTGGCAAAGTAGAGTGTCAATTTTCTGTAATAAAATATCCTTATTCGAATATTTTTATTTTATTCGAAGAAGATTGCTGTATTACGAATTCTTTCTTTCTTTTTTTTCTTTTGGTTTTTTCTTTTTTCTTTAGCTTGGAAAGATTAGAAGAAAAAGAAAAAATTTTATTATTCTACCATTTTTGTAAATGATTAATCCTATTAATCTAGATTTGCAATTAAACAAAGTATATTAAAAAAAAAAACAAGTACAAAACGTAATGGATGTTTCCATTACCTCAGCCACGCCTACGCGTAAAGGTAACGAACAACTACGGGAAAGAAAAACGAAACAAAAAGCATCCCTATAATTTTTCAGAATATTTCCAATATATTTTAAATCTACCGCCACTGATTGATATAAAATAATTAAATAATTAATTTAATTATTTCGTTCAAAAGTATCTTGATTAACAATGTCTAACAATTAATTAATTAATTTTCACGTTATCTATTTCATATATTCTACCGTTTAAATTTAAATTTTTTTGAAGATTTACACATTTGTAAAAAAATTCATATTTGCCAATGCGTAATCAAAGGCAAGTTCAATATGTTATATACGGGTATATAACTACTTCTCAATCAACATGCTATATCAAGGCTTTCGTAATCAAACTTTCGACTACACGAATAGTTTGCACGAAATGGATATCGATGTTTGACAGTTTCGGTCGAGATTAAATGGTTCTTGCCCACTTTTCGCATCGGTGGATACGCGTGGAATAACGAAAGGGATGAGAACAGAATTCATTCGTATTCTGCGTTTGCCGATAGTTCTCAATTCGAGTCGCGTCACCGGTTGCCGGGGTTAATTTAACCGGAGGGTTAATTCGCGTTACCCTGTAATTACGTTACCCGAGCGAAAGAGATGCGAAAGCTTGCTAAGATAAAGAGCATGGATGGAAAAGTTCGTTTAATTGCGATTCCAGTTTCAAAGAACGTTCAATCATTCGTACAATCGTCCCCGAGTTTTTATGACTTTTCTTATTTATGTACAGTCTTTTTCGGTCGTGGTATTATCCTTTGTTTGACAAGAAATAAAAAGTTCATTCGATGAATATATGGCTTACACATAGATCTTATTAAACATTATCTTTGAATTTGATATGAAAATAATAAAATATCTCAAATTAAATTTCTGTAGAAGTATAAAATCGTGTAAAGAAATATGTAGAACGCGCGAAATATTTCTTTGAATTCGAAATGTTTGTAAGTATGCAATTGTAAATGTGAAAAAATAAGAATTTCCATCATTTTGCTTACAAAATGAAAAAAATTATAAACTCTACAATACAATAATACAAAGTATTTGCAAAGATCGAAATATTTATGAAAAAAATTAATTTCGTGTTTCAAAAATTAATAAAAATTTAGTGTAAATTGTATCGCATTCTCAGTAGTAGAGGTCGTTGTTAACTCGGCCGTATTCCATGCCACCAAGACCATTCTGCGCCCCTGTTTAATAGCTTCCGCCGTGCCATTTCTTACTCTTATTCTTTCACTATATTTGTCTTCCGTCGTATATAAAGAAATGTTGTAGGGGTTGTAGAAAAGAGACAAGAGACAACGACGGAAAACCGAATATAAATTACAAACAACGTCTGAAAGAAAGAACTCTTGGTTTAAGTATCCTCAAAGTTGAACTGTTCGTCCTTTTGTCTCATATTAATCTCGTTTTACTTTTATCTCGAGAGTGATAACTTAATATTCGTTATTTTCTTTGTGTCGAGATAAATTTGATGTAAAAATGCGTTCTTTTTATAAAGAAGAAAATCCTTTAAAAACCATCAACTTGTAGTTTTCTGCATATTTTTCATTTCTTTAATAAATAAGATAGTCATAAAAATCTTCACATTGTGCAAATTCAACTAAATAATATTATCTAATATTAATACTGTTTCGTAGGAGCAGTAAAATTTTTTTAATTACCTGAACACCAAGTTTATTTTTAATTTTAATATTTTTCAATTGGTACGAGATAAAGCAAAACTTTAAACATATAAATTATTCAGATTTTAATTCTCTATTGTTCCTTGTTCTAAAAAAAAATATTCCAATTATATTCAAAACATAAAAAAGAAAAAAAAATAAAAATTTCGAATTCAAAGAGAAATTGTCTCAAGTATAACCCATCTTCTGCTTTACATATACACAAGATCTTCAGATTTCACGCATAAATTTCCCTGTAAGACAATATACCACTAGATTTTACGACTGATCGTAAATATTCATTCTCAAAAACAAAACAAAAAAACAAAAAGAAGAAAAGAAAAATTCCGTAGCCTCACTTTGTCAAAGTTTTGCGCGATAAAAGAAAAAAGTAAAAAGAACCTCGATGTATAAATTTGAAAAAACGGGCATATTTAATCTTTCTAACCCGGTTCCACTCCACTCTCGCGTTACTCGAAACCTCTCCACATCCACATAATTTTCTCGGTAGATTCATAGCGGTACAGATTCATAGATCCACAGCTCCGGATCGTTATTTTCGGTACGCGAATTTTCTTACAATGGTTACGTGACACCGTCGACAACGACGTTCTGGTGGAAATCCTGTTATCTGAAAGTGGCAGTGTAGACCGGTGACAATAAAGGCATCAATGCGCGTTTTCACGGTGCAATGTGGTGTCAAATGAAAAGAAAGGATCCCATTGCGATAATCGACTATACCATTGCCGAATTATCTCCAACCAATTGAATCTCCGCGTGAATAACGAATAAATGAATTAAATCGTAGGTAAAAGGAATTTCGAAATGAGAAATGCATTCGCGTTTCAACGTGAACGCTTTTTGTTTAAGGCTCTCTGCATGCTTTTGTTTGAATTCGAATTGAATCTGTCGAAGAATAGGTCGAGCTTGTAATAACCAATTCGTCCAAGTAATTTTCCCTGCAAATTATGATTAATCCATTAAAGAGTATCATGTTTTTGAGAAATATTTTCTTATTCGAATATCACTTACCAATTTCCTTTTTGCTTGATCGTGAAATTGGAAAAGATCAAGTAGAAATTTTAAAAATTAAAAACGTAACTTGATCACGTTGCCTGATCCATCCAGAGATAAATTCGCATAAACTCGTTTATTCACACAAATAAAGTGAGTACAGTATATGAAACTCAAATAGATATCGCTAAAGTTTCTATTTATAAATAGAGTTCATATAAATATAGCTTTCTCTCTCTCTGTATTGAATTTCCAATACACATTGATTGGTGGTAGTCTCTCTGTTGAAAGAAAAAGGGAGGAGAAATAACAACGTGTAAGAGACACTTGGAAAAATTATCGGACGAGAGAGATACTTGATGAAGGTTATATACCACGCCTCGCCTCTGACGTGAAGTGGAGATCAGCGGAACAGGCCTAAGCGCCTTTCCTCTTCCTCGAATCCTACAAATTTAAGGCTTGTCCGAGATGGAGCAACAAAGAGCGGCGCGATAAGATGGATATCCCGAGGGCAAAGTGTTGCGAGACAAAGTGACAGAAGACAGGATTTTTTTTTTCTCGCGAGACCAAAGCGATTGTTGGTGGGGAAATTGCGAGGATAATTGAGTTGCCTTGAGCAATCCGTTTCGTAAATTCATTTTTAATCATATTTTTAATCAACACGAAAATTGTTCGTAAATCACTTTTAATCCGTCGATCATCGAATGGATAAATACCGTTTGACGAAAAATTCTATTACAAACCAAATTTCGATTACATAAAATATGATGACATAAAATTGAAATTGATTGATAAACGTGATTTGAAATTCAATTCATGATTTTTTATCGAATTGTAATCTATCGACTTGTTAATGTAAAAGCTCTATAATTTAAAATTGTCCAAAATAGTTTCGTGTGGACTAAATTTCAAGGGAAAATAAACGATTCGATCTGGAAATTGATTAATATAAACGAATATCTCCTATTCTGAGATTTCTTTAAGGATTACGGCACGCAACCTCGTATATTAAAATAAACTGTTTGTGAAACGGTTACCTGGAATTTGCTTATCTCTATGTATTGCAAAAAGTAAATTGAAATTTTTTCTCCCTTGTGGTTTTTACTTTACGTTAATGTTGCTTCAAAATTTGTTCAAATGGGACCCTTGAAAGCACTCGTGGAGGATGCAGGATGTTTAAAAATGTAATATCGTTTGCTTTGTATAATTTTGCTCTCTTCATAGTGCTTTTATGCTTTGATAATTCTAGCTAGATGTGATATAAAAAAAAATATAATAATAAATTATAATAAAATTTGAATTGGAGAATGAACGAATGTTTTAATTTCAATTTTTTAAATATATATTTTTATACGTTTTATTAAAGTAAAAGAATCTTTCAGAAAACTTTTCTATTATAGCATATCTATATTATTTTTGATTTATTCAATAGAATAATTCTTTGCCAATCATAATATCCAAAATTAGAATAAATTTTTATTTTTATTTTCTCGAAACGAAAAAATTCTATTTTAATTTCCTTTTCTTGAATTTATCGACGAAATTATTCAACTGTTTTTTTGCACTCTGAAAAATAAAATATTCAAGATTATTTTCTTTCAAGCTTAGACCATCCAAATTACATCTAATCTTTGCAAAATACTTTCTATTGGAATGAAAGTAATTAGAAGGTGAGCATCGAAAATAGAAACTTTAATGGATTTGATGATTTCCTTTCTGATAAAGAAACATTGCAAGAAAGTGGACGTCCATCGATCAAGAAAAATTTTCAGATGGGACAAAACGAACTATAGCCACATCTCGTTCATCTTGCAATATATCTTCCTTTATTTCCCTCCTTTCAATCGTATCAGTTGGTCCGATATTGTAGCAAGAATAATGTTGGATGCCGTCATTGCGTCTGGAAAAATCGGAAATTCTTTAATAACTGTTCCGCGATACCGAGATTTTCATCAAGCTAGTTTGATTCTTTTCAATTGAACAAAACGATTTTTTTCTCCAGCGTTTTATTACTATTAAACATTTATTTTATTGTATACGTAATCTTGTACAAAATGTAACTGTACAAAATCTCCCAAAAAAATATAAGAGAAGATTGATTTTCCTGAAATAAATAAAATTTTTCTTTGCAAAAACTTTAACGAATTATTTATAAGAAACACTAGCTAATTACCAAACATATATATATATATAGATTTACATGTCAGATTTACATGTTTCCTGATTATCTTATCATTTTGTTGGAATAGTTTTTCTTTAATATATGCAATGTTCTCTATATATCCTTTGCAATTTCAAAAATTTGAGTAATTCTATCATCTAAACTTCTATTAACACTTTTCACAAGAATACCTTTTTAATTTTCGTACATACATACATGTACATTCAAGTTTTCAATAATTTATTTTTATTTTATTTCTGTAACTCGTACGTATATTATAGAATTATAATATAATTATAATAAATCGTACATGTGAAATTTTTATGCAAAGATACGTTGTACGTTGCTTTTACCATAAGAGCAAGGTTAACGCACAATGTAAAAAGGATTCTTATGTCACATAGCGAGTTGATATGACTGAGTGGCAGTTATGAGTGAATAAATTTTCATACGCATAAAGTGGATCTTTTCAAGTCAAATGAACCAAGGTTAAGTAGAAGCTGAAACATGAATAAAATTTTGCAAAAATTTCATAAAATATTTTTCTATATATCAGGATATTATTTCATTTCTGTATTCCTTTTCCTTGACAAACTCGAGCTTTGAAAATTAGCGATTTCATCCAGAAAAATCGTGATTTCTCGAAATTGTTGAGCAGCATTAAGAAGATGGATTGAATGTCGGTCCTCGAGAATAACACGATTTATTATTCGAGAATGTAGATTCTGTAAATATAAAGTAAATATTGAGAGTTTAATTTAAGTAAGTTGTCGAAGAAAAAAATAAGCTATTATTTTTTCGCTGTACTTTTCTTTAATATTAAAGTATTTCAAGTTATTCTAAAACTATTAATTTATTTTTTTAAATAGTAATAAAAAGACGATAAAAAATCGTAAAATAACTTTTAAAAGATCGTAAAAGAAAGACTTTAAATATCAAACTCTTGGTACAAAAATTCTGACTCAGAAAAAAATTTTACGAAATTTTATAGAATCGTTCAATTAAGTATAAAATTTTTTAGAAAAATTTCGAAGAATTATTTTTGTTTCCTCAGTGTAAATTAATTTGGCCGAATGAAATATTTTATTATCTTTTGTTCAAGAAATTATTAACAATTCAGAGGTCGAAATTTTTTTCTGTAAATAATTATTATTTTTAGAAAATATCACTCGATCTTGGTATGCCACGTTGTTACTTGCTCTCACGTGCATTAAGAACTGCATTCACAATAGAATAAAAGTCTTATCCTAGGAAAGAAATATCATTTACAATCCTCTTCAAAGACAAAAAAAGAAAACGATATTTCTTATAGGATGTTCTAATGCTTCTATCTTACACAGTCTTCTTCTTTTCGCCATTTCTTGTATCAACTTTCCACAGATATCTCTCTCATCAGATTATATACACGACAAGAAAAAGCAAGAAAAACACGAAATGACTCCTTGATTCTTATTCGAATCAGTAAATTTCCAAAATAAAATTGCCGTTAAAAATAATCACCTAAATACACTGCCTACGTTTTTATGTTTTCACGTTAAGGATCTTCGAGAAGATTCGTCGAAAGGAAAGTCTTTTCATCTTCCAGAATTGTTGCTCCAAAACGAGGGGGCGGATTTATGATGGTGGAGAAGCGCGAGAAGATATAAAAGTAATCGTCCAAAATAAAATCCAGAAGCGTATTCCCGAGGATGTAACTACGAATGTAATTAAAAAAAGAAAATTCATCAAAGATCACGTTATCGTTTTGCATTCAAGTTGCATTTATCGATGAAAGAGGGAATGAATTCCACTTAAGAGTAAATCAATGGGGGTAGAATTGTGTAAACGCGCAACTTTTATCATTAATGTCGTTTCTGTGGCAAAAAAACTTCGTCTGGAATAAGGTAATTTCATGCGTAATCAGCATGTAAAAGTTCAGTGGTTTAAGATTGAAGAGTATTTAAATAAAGTTCGCGGATTTCAGGATTCTCTTGAGCCGTTCACTCTTTTCTATTTGACTTTCTCATAGAACGTTATTAAATTTTTAATTTTAATGATTTAAAATTTTATATAATTTTGGATATTTTCACACAATTTTTTCGCCCTTGTCATGTAATTTATAATTATTAAGGACAAGTTTTAATGGATAATATTGATTATAATTATATTTTGAAAAAAACAATATTTCATTTGCATCGATTTAATATTTATTGTATTCAAGATGTATATAAAATATGCTTACATTAATTATCAAATACTTGTATCAATTTAATTTTAACAATTTTTTAAACTCTGAAGCTTTTAATTGTTCTTGGGAAGAGATATATTAATTATCCGGGATATAACGAGTTTTTCTTCCACTCCGTTTTTTCAATTTTTAAACGACTTATACAGAAATCCAAGTTTTATAGCGAAATAAAAAAAATAATGAATTATATATCATAATTCCCCACAGAAAAATTTGAATATAAAATAAGCTCGTTTTTCAAGAAGCACTATGTTAAAATTATTACGATATAATACCTGGAAAAAAATTCGTGTCACTTTTCCTGGACAATAAAATCAGTGCAATAAAATCAAGCGATTATATATTTTTTTTTTGTTTTCGTCTATGCAACTCGATTCAAGAAATTCCATGGAATGGAAACAGGAATTACGTTGATATTGGAATTCCGAGAAATATGTAGTTTTATTGATCTCCCGAGTGTACAAAGACACGAGTTGGCATGCATATCTGAGGTCAGATATTCCGCTATAATGCGAGATATGTGTGTCCATAAATAAAACTCTTGTATAAACGAATGTTTCATTTATACGAAATATTTCAAAGATGAATTTTATAATTTTGCAATAACAATGGTACACTTTTTAATTGAAAAACGTAACACGAAATATCGTCAAGAAAAAAGAACAGATATTATCTTGATAGTTTTTCTTTTTTTTTTCTTTTTTACACAATGCACATATGGTATTATTTTAAAATTCAATGTTTATTTTTGTCAGACGACAAAAAGCTGGCTGTGTAAACAAATAATAGATAGGAAAATTTTAAAAATTCGATCACTTCGAAAAATAAATATAGAATGTGTGAATGAAAAATAAAATAAAAGATCTGTTTTCGATCGAATGTTCACAGTTGCGATAAAGGACAACACTTGTTCTATCAATTTTCACGTTCTCAACAAATTCTCTGTTGTGTAAAAATAAAGATAGCGTGATCCATTGTTATCAATCTTTTATCAATCTCAATATTCATTCTTTATGTATTTTTTTCCATTAATAGCCAATGCAATTTGCATATAATTGTTCTGAAAATTTATATAAATAGACATATATATACATATTAAATATGTATTGATTTTTCATAAAAATTTGTTGAAAATTTGTTTAAAGTTAAACGTATAAAATAATTTTGTTGTGAATCAACAAATTTATAATTCTCTACAATGTATAATAATATACAACAAATATTTTGCTATATACAAAAATTTAAATCTATTCTAAAGAGTTAAGAATATTAAAATATTTTTCCCAAAGAAGAAATCAGCACTTGATTTTAATCCAAATCTTCGAAGATTTTTCTAACTTCTATAAAATAGAATATATTTATGATGGTCTATTTCTATCAATCAATGAATGATCACAATCAAAAATTAATATCGCAAGAATTTCTAAAATAGCACAAACAAGTTTCCAACGTTTGAAAACACAGTAACGACGCATAATCATAGAAAAGAGCATCAAAGTATCCTGTTGCGAGTATCGATTGTTGCTCCATGGGACGCAAGTCAACACCCCGATCGTAACAAAGATATAACTCCCTTTTTCCCTTGCTCTTCACGTTCTAATCCATCGAATGTCGTCCTTCTATATTGTTTACAGCTGCTTTATTACACGATAATCTGGACAAGCCGAGCAAGCAACAAGGAAGAACTTTTATAGAAACCGAGTAGCCATATACGTTACACGCTTCGTAAAGAATATACATCGTTGAAACGATAATTCGATTGTTAAAACGACCATGAAAGAAACTCGTCGTGCAAACTTTCTATACTTGTTCAATGCGACATCTTGTCCTTGTAAGTCGACGACTATCTGCATAGATCCTCGATCATCTCGTGTTATTGCTGACCACGCGAGACGATATTCATTATTCATTGCATTCGAGCAACTTCCAAGATGAAACTCTTTATGGGTCAACTGTTATCGCATCACTGATTTTTCAAAGAACTTTTGGCACCTTGAAAGAGATATAAATATAAGTCGTACACGCTTGATCCAATATTTTTCGCCTCGTTACCCCTCTGGATCGATGATCGCAATTGCTTTGGTATTTCTTCGAACGTAATCGAGTTCCAGCTTTGGCGGGTCATCGAGTATCTCTGATATCCCGAGTGGCTTTGAGTGGTGGGTATAATGGAGACAGAAGCCTCGGTATGGACTATTCTCCATTCGAAATCCAGGGATTCGAACGATGATGCAAGTGCATAGGAATCGTGCACGAGATATGGAGATGTCTTACGTTGGATAATTAGAGATGCCTTACGGAGAATATATTCTTGTTTTTGAATTTTAATCTCTGCGATTTACTCGTGATTTGAACGAATTATTGCACGATCGCGAAGAAAAGCGTAAATTCAATAGCGAATTGATGAAATTTGATAAAGGAACGAGGGTTTCTTGTCGAATGAAATTTCGTCGAGAGATGTGAAGAATGTTCGAACTAAACGAGTGTAAAACTTGACTCTATTTGAAGATGTTACTCTCAGATTCCTGGCAACTGTCCATTGATTACCGAAGAGTATTTTTGGAATCGAAGAATCTATTGTGAAAATTCTTTAATTCATTATTCCCGAATTAAATGTAATTTGATATAATTCATTTTATATCGATAAGGAAATATTTGTTGTCGAATCGATTTTTTTCGATAAATTATTACTTATTGCATATTCGACATTCCAATTTGACACTCCAGAGTTTATAATAATTCTTTAACGAAAGATTTTACAAAAGAAATTTCCATTTGATCGATGTTCCCATATTTTTGTGTATACACAAAATATATCTTTGTTACGGTATATTTCCTACGCGCCCATAAATTAAACTAAGTTTTTATTTATTCAAAGTTCCAAGTTCTAAAGTTTCATTAAATCTAGCAAAGTTCCATGTACGGTATCTGGCAAAGTTTTGCAAGATGTCTGACTACGGACAACATTATCTACTTCGCGCGACCATGTCTACTCCGCGTTTGAATTTACGTCCTCTATAAATTTGCTTTACGTTGAAGACATCCAAGAGGAGAGGTGAAATTTATCTATTCGAGCTCGTTCGAATCGGTCGGACCCAATCGTAAGTAGTTGGAGCGTGGTCGGGCAATATCCTGACCGTAACTACTTCGAACCGCATTGAATTCGCGCGATGAATTTGAACTCGTCCAAACCTATCATTCAATCTTGCCAAGATTAAATTACCTCGTTATGATAGATAGACGTAATCACGACTAATACGCATCGAATTTGAACGCACACGTTTAACAAACGACCACAGATGGCTCGAATTAAACGCGATTACGGGCCGCTCAATCATCGAGCGAAACTACTTTGTCTCGAATCTCGTTACAAGTGTTCGGTTACTATTAATTTATCGAATTTCATCGTCGACCGAAGCCACTCTGCTTAAACACGCCAAGCATTCGAAACTTTCTTCGTTTTAATTCGATTTTAATTGGAATTAGTTTGAACCAGGCATTTGAGAATAAGATCGGTCGAATAAATAACGTTTGTCTTCGGCGATAGGAAAAAGTACATTAGGTTAAATTCGTTTGGTTTCAAAGGGGACATTATCCGATATTAATAATCTTTTTATACGAGACGTAAAAGAGTTATTAAGGACAATTTCCTTTTTCTTTTGAATCTTTTGTAAGTGACTAGAATAATCGATTAATATATTTTGTTTTTCGTAATTGAATTGCAATAATTATCAACTAAGTTTATTATTTTATAAAACGTTTTATCAGAATATTTAGAAAGACAAAGTTGATCTTTTTTCTTCTCCTTTACATTTCTCTATATTAAAAAAGTTATTAACATCAAAGCGAACAATTTGTTTAGTTTATAGTTTCTTTTATCCCCAAAAACATGCAAGTGACCTATTTCGAATTCATAATTATGCTTGGAATCATATTTGTAACAGTTTTGCATGTCGTTTGTTTAAACGCAACTGTTATTTTCCACTATTGTTCTCTCCTCTTGGAATATATAAATGTAAAACAAAGAGAAGTAACTGTAAAATCTTATATACGTTTCTCCACAAGCTTTTCGTAGGAAATCCTTTTCGTGTTCGAAATTCATAACGCGTGTGCAGCAAAGTTTGATCTCTAAGAATTTCGTGAGATAGAGACGTTTCCACGCTTTTATCAGAGATTTGCATGTATGGATGGAAAAGAATAAAGCAGAAATGAACTGCTTTTAAAATGGTTGATTCTGATATTTATACAAATTCAAATCACGACTCGAAAGAGAATCAAAGGAGAGAAAAATCGAGCGCAACTTTTAAATTGATATCACAAATTTCAAAGAAACTCATCCGATGTGTTAACTCAATCGACACAAATATCTCAAACTCCATCAAATTTTTTCAATGCACAACGAATCGTTAAAATATCGCATTTCAATAACTGACTACGTTGTTCTCGATGATCAACGAGATACACGTTCTATTTTCTATCGTTTCCTCCACCAAGCGCAAAATTTATCAAAACGCAACGAACCTGGTCATAAACTCTTTGTTCTTTTGTTTAGATTTTCATTCTCGTATGAACACTAGAAAGAAAGAAAAAAAAAAAAAAAATACTCACAGTTCTTCCTTTGTATCCATTTTCTCGTATAGTTTCTCTTTTCTTGCCGTGAACGCCGACAGACATATGTCCACGCGATAAAAAGAAACTATCAAAATCTATTGAGAGAAAAATCAATTTTTTCTTCAATAGATTTCTTTCTCTCTTTTTTTCTTTCTAATTCAAAAAAAAAAATTGTACATTGTAACGTATAAAATGTTTCGATAACGTTGCTGATAAAAAGAAATTCATCGGTTTCTCTTTACAAAGAAACAAATGCCAGCGCGAATAAAAAGCACAGTTTTCCATCCGTAAAGACTATCATTCACAACCCCTCGCGTACTTTTATTTTCATACACCCTCTACCATTTATTTCCCTCCCCTTGAATTTTCTCATAAAGTCGTCACAATTGATGATCAGATTGTAATTTTTTCACATTTTCCTTCGTTATAGGCAACGCGGATCGAACTGAACCGTGAAATTTGTCGGAGGATCGATGAGGGATCGAGTTTATCAGTCTTCTTCCATCTCGCCGTAACGAAGAAAATTTCGAAATTACTATTATAAACACGCTTGTAATTCTTCGCGTGTGTAGTTTCATCACGAATACGTTGACTCGACAATTACGGGCGTGAAGATGAAAAAGGGAAGACGATCGAACAGTTCCGCGAAACGGTTTCACCGTAATGGCGACCATTTTCATTTAATTCCACCGCGGGTAACAATACGATTGGCCTTAAAAGTTGATTGCGGGAACTTCTGGTTTAATTATCTGGAGAAAGTATATGTAGATATTCGTATCTTTTTTTTTATGACGGTGAATGCACTTTGTACTTAGATTAAATTATCGCTTAAATGTCGAAAAAAAGAAAAGAAATTGTTCTAATTTTTTCGTGAAAAAAATAATAATTTTTTTCATTCTCAAAATATTAATTTAAAAATTGAAGACAATAAAACATTGAAAAAAGCTTTGAAATATTTATTTGTTTAATTTTTTTATTTAATCATAGATTGAAAATTTAGTATTTCATTATTATGTTTGGTAATAATTTTGTAATAAAATATTAATACTATTTTTTTAATGTCTTTTTTTTTTGCTTGTATTATATTGAAACAACGTAGGATTCAGAATTATGAGGCAATATTTTTTATTCAAGAAAATCGTGATAAATTATAAAAGAAATATAAAATAATACATAAAAATCTGTATATTTCATGTAGAATTATTTTTCACGTTTTCATTAATCAAACTCATGTATTTAAATTTTTTTTTTTACATTCATAAATTAAAAAAGTTATTCAAATATATCAAGTTTTTCAGGAGGAGAAATTAAAGAGGAAATAAAAGAGTACAACATGAAATACAATGTATAATAAAATTTCAATAATGTAACAAAATGACTTTTACGAAAAATTATATCAAACCTCTCTTATGAACGGAAGACATAACGAATTGTTATGAGCAAAGAACAATTTTCAACGTGTTTCAAATTCTTTCCTTTTTTATTCGCCACAAAATTCAAAGAAATGATAAATAAAATTAATCTATATTTTTATTTATTAAACACATATTAATAACATGTAATCATAACATATTCTTTACACGTTTCGAGAAAAATGTCAAATGAAAAAGATAATTAAAATCCTTCTCGAAATCGACTTTACATCTGCGACAAAATAATTAATAATCGCCATCTTATCATCGAATTTAAATTAAAAACAAAGAGACAAGATGAATTTCAAGACTCTCGTGTTTTTAAGAACCATTAATCCGCTTTGAGACCAGTAGTTTCATTCGCTGAAAATAAAAATTAATACGCCAATTTGTACGAGCTTAAATATTTTGTTACCGGACGACAAATGATATCGTAAATAATATTTTTATATCATACAAGTTGATATCAATCGTTGTTAAATTCTCGACAGTTGGATCACAGATGTTATCCGTGACAAAGATACGGATAATCGCTCGAAGTTTCACTTGGTCGACGACATGATCTCTCATAATGGCTGTGACAAGTAATTGCCATAATTAAGGCGCGGTGTGCGGGTTTAGGATTGGATTGGATTGGTTTGAGTGCTACTATCGTTCCTTGAAATTCGATGCTTGGACGATTCGAAGAGAGAAGATTGTGTTGTATAGAAATAAAAATGGAAAAACATCTATTTTTTTTGTTCAATAGAGTTATTATTATTGTATTGTATGCGAGTGACAGAATTGGATATCAAGTGGATGAAACGAAAATGAATGATGAATATTTGAAGAATATCAGAAGATAGAAATAAAAACAATATTTCACTTGTGACAATATTGAATTGTAGGAAGAATATTATAAAGATAAATATTTGATTTATATAAATATGATAAAATAATAGATACTATTATTAATATATATATTATTATTGCATGATAATATTATTGCATGAATCTAAAATTCACAAAAACTTTTTTAATATCCTTTAAAAATGTCTGTATTATAGCAATATATCAGAAATAAAGTGGAATAAATGACTTTGAAGGATACATGCATGAATTAATTGAGTTCAGAAAAAAGTTGGAAAGGAGTAAGAACTGGAAAGGACTTCGAGAAGAATTAATGAGACTTTTTATTATATTGGCCCTAAATCTTTTGAATAAGAACTCATTTATATCCTATAGTTCTCATACTATTGTTAATTTCAATTTTCTCTCAGCTACACTTCTACTCGATAACAAGACAAATACATAAAGGGAACATACCGAAATTGAGGAAAGCTTTGCGGATTTGAAAGCGCTTCTTTCGTTACGTTGATGCAAACGGAAAATAACCCAGTAATATTCCATCCATGTAACGTGGCCTTCGCGCTTTCCCTCTTTCCACCCTTTTCTCGCCCTGTCTTTATTCCTTTTTTTTATGTTTGCTATTTTGTTTCCCACCCAAATGAGACGAAGATAAAAGCGAACGAAATCCGGCATTCTATCTGAAAAAAGAAAAAGAAATAGCACTCGAAAGAAGACGAGATAGCATCTGCCAACCAGACCACGTTTAACCCTTTTATCGATTAGGTTGCCAACGTCTGGTAACAATGTTTGCTTAATGCCAGTTCACGTGGCTGTTCAAGGAACTTTGGATCTCCTCTCATCCTTGCAAGAAGATCTTTCTTCCGGATACACCTGTGTACTACGTGTACATTCTATTTGAAGATAAAAAACTACAAATATGTTTTATCGTTTATCTTTCTTCTAAGGTGATTTTCTACTGATTTTCTATTTGAATGTAAAGGTTCATTACACAAGATATTGGAAATCTTGATTTGAATTTTTTTGGAACTTGGATTCTTTTTAATCTAAAATATTAAAGTTTTTGTAAAGTTGTATTCTATTATGTACTTATTGAATGAAAAAATGTAATTCTTAACTATTTGATTATTATGAATATATTTATAAAAAATAAATTAATTGATACAATATTGGCTATTTTAGTTATGAATATGAATATTTGTTTAGAGAATAGATTAGACGTAATTGTATCGATACACTCAGCATTGTTAACTTTGAGTCCACCATTGATAAAATTTCGTTTAGAATTCCATTTAAAAGTCAGTTATGCGAATGACTTTTACTTCTCTTTCTTGCAACCATTCCAAAAATTTCATTTTCTTTGTATGTCCCAGAATTTAATCGAATACACGATTTTTTGTCCAAAAATATAGCTATATATAACGAGTAATTTGAGAAATTCCTGTACAATGTACAATTGTTTTCGCATTTCTTTTTCTTTTTTTTTTAATTTTTAATATTAATATTACTTCACAGTCTATGTGAGATATAACATACTCACTACAATATTGCATTAATTTTAATTTTACAATGTTGCTATATCTTTGAACATATAAATTTCAAATTATTTATATTTTTATAATCATATATATTATAGACAAAAATTTTTTGTCCAGCGTTAAATCGTCATAAAATAAGATAAGCAAAAAGTTCACCCCATGATATAAATTACGCGAATTAAACACAAACGCTACTTCTTCCCTTTTATTTTTCGTGCCACTATTAAACTGACTGCTTTTTATTGCTTGGACAATTAACCTCGTTTAGGTAGCGACGAACATGAGGGTTTTCGCGAAAGCTTATAGAGGTAGTTATAGAATGTACTTCGTTCTAACACCTTTTTTTTTCGTGAATTGTCGAATAGGGAATTGAGGGACTGATGAATTTCTGTTACGAGACATCTTGTATTTATCCATCCTTCTGGAAGAATTCACAGAATTTAGAGAGACAGGAAGTTTTTGTATTAAATTTCTATATTCATTTTTAATCGTTTAATCAACGAGACTGGAAAGAGTGGACAACGTTAATTGAAGATTAAATATAAAAAACATCTTATTTTGCTTCTTAATCTTCTTTTTTTCCTAATTAATAATTTCGAATT
>NW_006263534.1:1881131-1882403 GCF_000469605.1 Apis dorsata | reverse complement strand
TTTTTTTTTTTTTTAATAAATGAGATTTTCTCAACCTTTCTTAATAACTTGTTATTTAATATCAAATTATCTTCATGAATTATTCACATCCTGTGAATTAAATAAAAACAGCATCTGGAATAAAACTCAATTTTAATGCTAACTAAATCTGGTTGAAATTCAAAAATTTTAACTTATTAGCACAATTATTTTTTAATATCGTACGTGTATCAATACACAATTAAACCTACCGTTCGATAAACTTTAAATAAAAACAAAGCAGATTTAGTAATACACATACCCTTTTTCTCGACCAATTCTCCAAATCACTTTTACAACACGATTAATCCTCCTGCTCTAATCTCACAGAGATACGATTAGAAAATAAATTAAATCAAACTGCAAATTCTTCTCACCCTTATTCCGGGATCGAACGTAGAAAATTGAAATTAATAATCTGTTTCAAACGTTGTTCGAATCTCCAGCGGTGCTCGACTTGTTAGTCGATTAAGTCGCCCGATGAATTCACTCGAGTTCCACTCGTATTTGTCGCGTAATATGTTCCACGAGAGAGTTACGCGATCCGAATTTCGCTGTAGGGGTGGTGGCGCCGAGCGTGTTACTCGTGTCAGGGAGGAAGGGGAAAGGGGGGGAAGGGTAGGATTCGCGTGAGTGGCGGAAATTCGTGACGTTCATCTTTGGTCTATGGCGAAACGGGTGGCAATTTTGCGATCGTGAAAGGGGTCTCTAAACATCGGCCACGGTATTAAAGCAGTACCGTTCAATTTAACCGGTGGCGTCGTGTTAATACCGGTGGGTTTGTAAATTTCTGGCGCAATCACGTTTATTAGTTCTCGTCGATGCCGTGGGACGTCTTGTTTCAAGCCGTGGTCACGAGGATTTGATCGAGGAAGGGGGACGAGTGAAAAGTGGAAACGTATATTTGCAGTGAGAGATAAATTACATTTTGGAATCGAATGAGAAGTTTATGTCCGAACGGGTTATATCTCTCGTATATGATGATACCGATAATTATAGTTCTTCTAAGCGAAGTAAATTTATCATTGGTTGTGTAATAAATTATTTCACTATTTTCTTTCCTTATAAATGCTTAATGTAAATATTGATTTTTTTTTTAATAATATAAAAATAAAGAAGAGAATAAAAATAAAAGATATTTTATCAATAATTATTTGCTAGATAAGAAAATAATATAAATTTATAGATGATTAATTAAACTTTATAATTTTTTCAATTTAACAACGTATAAATTCTAGATTAAGCTTATTAAAA
>NW_006263534.1:1863998-1880997 GCF_000469605.1 Apis dorsata | reverse complement strand
TTTTTTTTTTTTTTTTTTTTTTTTTTTTTTATTTTTGTTTTCAGCTCTTGTCGAGAAAAAAGACATTCTTCAACAGCTTTCATCGCAACCTATACGAGAAGACTGCTAGGTAATGCGAATCATTGCCAACTCGGACGAAAGGATGCGTTTGAAATTTGATGGCTTTTGTCGGAAATAAATTCCGAACATAATACCGACGTAAAGTGAGATAATTGTACACAGGATAGTTTGTAAAACTTTATCTCTGTATATCCTCCTCTTTCATCTATCTCTCCTTTCTTTTTTTTTTTTTTTCTTTTTTTTTTTTTTTCTTTTTTTTTTTTTTTCTTTTTTTTTTTTTTTCTTTTTTTTTTTTTTTTATTTGTATTTTCAATCCATCTGTACGCTTCTCTCCGTACATTTATTTTTCTTCTTTTTCGTTTTCACTTCTCTCCACTTTAGCATTCCTTTTTTCCCCTCTAATCCTTCCGCAATCTCCTCTCTTTCCGCACTGTGTTTCTTTTTTTCCTCTTATCTCTTATCCATTTTGTATACATTCCCTATTCCCGATTCCCTATTCCTCCGCACTTCCATAGAAGAATATTCGAAAAGAGTCAAGATTCTGTTACGATTTAGCCGCAAATGACGAGGAGAACGACGGAAAGATGATCTAAATTCGATAAATCCAACGATGCCACGTGTATGATGAATTAATATAAATATTATATTATATATAAATGTAATTCTCTCGTCTATTTCGACAAATGGCAAGAGGCGAAAAATCGATTTGACCGCGTTCGATTTACATCGAAAAAGGGTGTGCCTCCTCCGCTTCTCCCTGTTTTCCAGGAGATAAAGACTTGTGCGTGTCACGTCACGTAATCCCTCGCCACGAAATTTAGTGGAAAAATGCGTTCCATGATCGCTATAAATATTCCTGGAATTCGAACTATTTTAATCCACGAGTTTGATCGTTTAATCTACATTGAAAGAAATATATGGTTCCAAATATGGTGTGCCTCTTTTGAAAAATTTCAAATTGACAAATAAATTCTATAATATAAAACATTATAAAACTGAAAAAAAAACAATTAAATTATATGAATTATCGATCTTTTAACTTGACTTAACACTCTGTATAAATACCAATTAAAAAAATATACTCTGGTCTAACGACAAGATAGCATCGAGATCGATTCTCGATCAAAGCAACGTGCATATCGTGCAACCATTCGTGTCACGGAAATTTAATATATCTGGTAACCAGCATCGCATTGGCACTCGACCGACTTGTGCGTTTCATCAACAAATTCCAAGTGGATTTATCTATGACTGGAGGAGAATGGAATGGACAATGGACCCGACTGAACGCACCATCGTGTATACACCTAATAACATATATAATAAACCATAACAATATCATATCTTTTATACTCCTATTTTTCTACTCGTGTCCATTTCTTTGTTAGGGCGAGAACGTAAAAAAAGGGTATCGCCTAGCAATGTTACTTACTTCGAGAATACCTTGTGAGAGTAACTTTACTGTTGCGCAGAGATTATAGAAAAAGGTACCTGTAGACCATAGCATCGTACCTATAGAAAGGAATATCAATGAAGAAAGCTTTTTATCGGAAAGAACACTCCAAAAAGTTACCTATGAGAAAAAGGTACCTATGGCAGAGAGCTATCTATGAAAATAGCCTTTTCTGAATACTTACAGCATGGATGCATGTTTTTCACGTATTCTTTCACACGTGTCCGTTCCTATGGATGGAACAAAACGAGAGATAGAAATAGAGAACGAAAGAAAGTAGAGAAAGAGAAAGAGAGAGACTACGGAGAAGATACCTACCTATGAAAGCTACCTATATACGGGTCATGGCGCATGTCAAACCTGAGAGGGTGCGGCAGAAAACGGTACCTCGAGGACTAAACCGCCACCAGGGTGGATCCGTCCTTTTCTATGCTCGTGTTTTCCCTTGTACTCGACTCCCGCAAATCCTCCGGACGCGGACGTTCCCTTTATCAGGGTCCACGTTTCAACATGTGTGTGTGTATGTGTGTGTGTCGCGCGCGCGTCAGCTCGGCTAAATCTCGCTACGTGCTCGTTTTCGATGCTCGACACACTTTCTTTGTTACCGATCCCCGCCAATTCGGCCCGTTCCTACGATTTCTTCCCCTTTTCTCGCCTCTCCTTCTCTCCATCGCTTCATTCTCTCAAAGTGATCACTTCCTTCTCTCCTTTTCTCCCCTTTCCCCTTCCTTTTTTTTCTTTACACTCTTTTTCTGTTCTCAAATCTCGCAAATAATAAAAAGTTGGTCGAATAGCCGAACGTTTCTCTCTCTCCGATCTTCTTCTCGATTCTCCCTCCATGATATAGAATTCCAAAGGATTTTTCCTTCGATTTTCTTCCCTCGATTTCTCTGCTTTTGAATCAGGAAAAGGAAATTTCACTATACGTTGACCCGAACTGTTTGCACCGATTTATCTCTCGTGCACATCTGCTTCTTCGCAAATTTTCCCCCGAAGTTCTCGTTGGTTTTTTTTTCCTCCCGATTAAAATTTGAATTCAGGTGAAAATCGAGAGAGAAAGATGAAACGTCTATGTTTGTTGGTCTTTTGCCAGAAATCCCGGTTGTGTCACAGTTTCCTCTATCGGATTATCCCTTTTCGTTAGCAATATGGACTTGTTTGGAAAACTAATATAGTGGGATCTGTGTTTTTTTTTATTTCTTTTGATTTTGCTTGGCTTATTCTTGAATTCTTCCTTCAAATCTAATTTTATCAAAGTATTTCTCTTATTTAATTCTTTTTTCCTTTCTTTTCCTTTTCTTCTTTGGATCTTTGTTTGTTTCAGGAATCGGCAGAGAATCTCTTCGTGTTTCGGAGGAAATTCTTTCGAATTTCAAGCTCTTCAATTAGTAGTGGGATTATTGCTTTCTTTGTTGAGAAAAAAAAGACAAAGAAATCCTAGTTTATCCATGATTCGTTGTCGTAATCATGCGATTAACTGACTCAACATCTCTAATCTTCAAATGCAAACAAGATTTCTATCTAACTTACAAAAGGAAAGTTTTAAAACTTTTCTTGTTTCGAGTGATTGATTTCTTGTTCATCTTGTTCAACTTCCAACGGTAAACTTATTGCCATTAACTTTATTGGAAGCTTTAAAAATTCTATCATTCGATTAAATATTCATCATCCCTTCGATCGATGAAGATGCTTCCTCGTAGATCGTTAAATAATTTAAATTTCTACATTTATTCAAGAGATATTCCCATTCGTTAGGATCTAGCACATTAATGAAAATATCCTCCTTTGCCTTTCATCGGTATTTGCTGGAACAAATCGAATTTACAAGAGCTACAACCGACCAGAAGGAAATGCTCCAATACACGCATCATCGACCGGAAAGTTGAAGGATGCAATCGGAGACAGCTTTATAAATTTCTTGTGTAAATTTCTTTCTAATGTCAATGTGAATTACAATTAAATGTAAATATGAATTCGTGAAAATCACACGAACGATTAAAAATAAACGAAAAGGAATTTTTTAAGCAGCTAAATACCCATAAAATTGCATATTATATGGGATGTCCAATTATTGATAAAAATTTGATTCTATCTGAAGCAATTATCTATTCTATGTAAATCTACGCAAGTATGATAATCTTGATTGTATTAGAACGAGGTCATTTTATAATAATTTGATAGCTATCGTGGAAAAGGAACAGTTTGATTAAAAAAATTTGAATATTCCAGCAGTATGTCATTTTCCAGAATATTATTGTACAATGGAAAAAGATATGTATTTTATTACGTATTTTATTATACGTATTAATTGAATATTTAATTGGAAAATTAGATAAAATGTTTAATTACAAATCGGTCGTAATTCATAATTTTTTAATATCCTTTCAAACAGCTCGTGATATTAAAATCAATCCAATTGAAGAAATTAGCATTGAATTCGTAATTTAATTTTTTTTTATTTAAAAAAATTTGAATTTTGTCTATCTCTATACCAAATTTAATATTGAATGATTCTTTTTGTTCTATTGAACATCGCGAAAACGATGGATCCCAAAAAATTTTTACAATTTCAATGGAAAAGTTTTTATGATGCATATGAAACCGCAACATAACCGATATAGAATTGTTATTTTTCAACGATGGACAAAAAATCCATAATAGTGAATATTTTTAACAATTACATAAATTTTAATTCTAAATTCTTAATGGAGAACTAAACCGTACTAAAGAATATTCGACAATTAGAATTTATATATCAGAAGATTTAAGAATAAAAAGGATCCGTTTCTTAAGTTAAATTATTTTTCTAAGAAAACATATTTACATGAAAAAATGCTGATAAAAATACATAAGAGAGCAAAAACCTGCCTCGTTACGAAAGTTTTTTTAATTATAGACATAGGGCAAAGGAACAGGGCCTTCTGAAACAATATTTATAAACATAATTACTTACAATGCAGCAGGACACGATCGATCCATCAAATTTTCGCAACATATAGGCCATCTTGTCACATATTTATATTATTGCCACGTATATATCTAGAAATTTAACCGAGTTCTTGGTCGAATCACAGCTGTCACACTAATGAACACGAATCTTCTTTCATAGCTTTGCTCCTGTATTTGACGTGTTATAAAAAAAAAAGGAATAAGAACGAGGAAGATGGCAACTCGAAGATTATTCGTAGCTGGTTGGAAGATATTTAGGGATCCTGACGATGACGTGAAGTTATTAAACATTGAGCAAGTTACGTAAAACTTACGTGACAGCACCGTGACAGTGAATGTGTTTCTCACGAGTTCAATATGTATGGTGTACATAGAGGTAATTCGTGAAGTTTAGTGGAAACTGGCTTTGCTGATAAAACTTGCATATACCGCTTCTTCTGCTTCCATTGAGCTCCTGGATTATGCAAAATTTAACCCCCCTGCTTAGCAATTTTAGTATCGAATCGTTTTTAATTCTTTTAAAGCCGGTGTTTGTAATTCGAAGCTTTAATTGGATCATGGATCAATTTTTAAAAGCTTTTGGCATTAGAATGGAAATTAATAAATATCGAAATTATTTCTTATCAAACAATTGCGATTATATTTGTATAATGTTTTTCTGTGATTCCTAATTATCTGCCATTTTGTTTTTTAGTGATAAAATTTTAAAATATTTTCATTTAAAAAATATTAGAAAAACTTCTAATGAAACTTTAATATTTGGTATAAAAATTATAAATTTTAACTGTGTGCATTTTTAGTCAAATTATAAATTAAATAATTTATATTTGTATAAATATATATATATATATATATATATTAGTGAGCACACATATTGAAAATAACCAACAAAGAATACTAGATCGACTTATTTTTTTTAATTTAACCTTATAGCAAGATATACTGCACTAAGCAATTCCTTAAATATTGTCTCTATATAATATTTTTAATTTTCTCGTTTCCAATTAATTTAATCATTCATCTCGTTATTACTGATAGCATTTGATAGAGTGTTATGTAATTTATAGATACTTTTCCCGATCGATAGAAGTCTCGCACACATACGTATTACTCATGATTAATTGGAAGTAACAACACGTTGAATTTGATGGATATTTACTTAATCGAGATGAAACTTTTCCACTCATTCCTTGACTTATTCGCTATAATATATGCCAGAATGAAGAAAATTGTATATCGTGTTATTGAAAAAACACGAATGTTGCCCATTTTATGTAAATTATCTATATAATTTTCACAGGTGAAACAACACTTCTTTGCAACCATTTTTGACGATGCTTCTTTATTATTCTTTATTCATTATGTTTTTTGCTTTTCTTCTATTCTCCTCGAGATCTATTGTTTCGCTTACCATTCCAAGATTCGAGCTGTTCGACTTTTGGAAACAATAGCAGAAACAAAAGATCTTTATCTATATACAATGTTTTCGAAGTTGTTTATTAAAATTTCAAACTTATTTCTTCGAAATAAATAGAACGAAATGATTGAATCGAAAGATTAATCCTCAAGGTTTTCAAAGTTTTTAACAATTATTATTTTTAATAGAATTATAAAGATACCACAGTAACTTTAATAACAAAGCTTATCAATAGTTATATACACAATGAAACTCCATTGTGATTGAACAAAAATTAAACAGCAATATTTTATTTCCATTTTAATTTACTTGAAAATAATAATGAGGCAATTTGAAATAATTGAAAAATATTTGTATGTATCTGTTCATATCTATTTGAATAATAAATTTGAACGCAATGATTATAATCTATTTACTTCATTTACTTATCAGAGTACAAATTAAAATTCCAATACATTCTCAGTTCCTAGTAGTGTAATAGTGCTTATTCTTCCTTCCTCGCTAGTCAAACAAACGCAATCCCTCCGGTCACGATAATCTCGATAATAAAACCAAGTCAACAAGCTCATTTTTTTTCAACTTCAGCGCAAACACATTCGTCATAATGGAATCTGTTTACACGATGAACACACAGTGCCGAAACAGTGCATTTTATAGGCTATGATCTAATTCCATCGCATAGAATATAGAGTAGGAAATATTCTCTGTCAAACTCACGTATTCACGGTCATTCGTGTAACGACGTGGCAAATGCATGGCTACGAGAAAATCGTGAGACTAATAGGGTGAAAAAGAATGGGGTAGAACAGGTTGCATTGTACGCGAAGCCAGATAAAATAACAAACGACCCAGAAAAAGGGGAAGAGAAAGGTGAAACAGGACGACTGAGCATCGTGAATATTCTCTCGCATCCGTGATGAAAAGATGTATCGAAGCGTGGAACAAGGTCCGCCATTTTTTCGCACGTTCGCGCGTATTCGCGTTTCGAGTGTCACCTTTGACAATTTTCCATCCCGCATCGTGCGACCTCGATTATTACGAGTCGAATATGAAAGGAAATTTTCTGCGTTGGATTTGTTCAATCTTGCAAACAATCCGTCGTGATAAGAAAAAAACTATTTTTGTAAGCTTAAATAAATCTTTTGTGTAAACGGCTAATCAAAATTTTCGATATTCAATTCCTGATTTCTGAATAATTCTAAATAATTCTGAATAATTCTAAAATCTCTAATTTTAAACATTATAATCTACAGCAAGTAAAAACAAGTAAAATTTATCTAAATTTAAAAAATTTTCGAATACTCAAACTTTTAGTTTTGTATAAATTAATGTAACTTTTTGTGAAAAAAATTGATATATGCAAAAAGTTATGAATTATCTTTTTTTTTATTATAGAATACTCGATTAAGAATAAGTTCAGTTCGACTGTAAAAATGTAAAAATATAATTTCCAAGAAAAGAAAGTTTCAAGTACAGATTTTTAATAAAAATCGTATGTAAAAGAGACTAAAATTACAAACTTCGATTTACTATATCTATATATCCGAAATACAATATGTTTCATTCTAAATCCCAAAAGTGTATCGCAAAAGCATTAGGTTGCCAGCATTTCATCAAGTCAAGTGAAAAGAAAGTATCGATGGAAGTTTTTCAACGTTGTCCCGCTTTTCCATCTCGATGAATATCCCGCCGAAATTCCAGTTTTCAACCGAAGAGTAAATAAAAGTGGGAAACGGCGACGTACACGTGGAGCCTCGGTCAATACACCCTTACCGGGTTTAAAAAGAAAGGGTGCGAGACGCTCTCTTTTCAACCTTCTCTCGACGACGAGTTTACAAAAAAAAAAATAGAATCGCTTTTAACACCTGATCTTTTCTCTTTCCTCCCCTTCCGATCTTTCGACGCGAAAAAAGATCGTTCGAGATCGCTTAAAATAAATAAATAAAATTTCGAAAGCGTTCAAGCGTCGACATCCGCCCGTATCAGTTAGCATGCAACATTTATGCCACGAATATGCCGTGAAAATGTTCGTTCATAAACACATGAATTATTCAACTCCATATTTCTTTCATACCACCCGAGTATAATTTCCACGCGTCGTGTAAATAAACGCGTCGCGTCGTCTCGTTTACTCCAGCGTATTATATTTTTAGAGAGAAGAGAGGAAAAGAGAAAGAGAGAAAGAGAAAGAGAGAAAGAGAAAGATGTCATCACAACGATGTCGCATGTGAAATCATCGTGCACGCACGAATTTCGTGTCTGGTACACGCGTTTTACGACTTCGTTCAACTCTGTCTGTCAACGACCTGTTGGAACGTTAACAAGCTCGCGAAAAATGATCCAGTCCCACAGGAGTTTCTCTTGGATATATCGAGAGAGTTCGATCAAGATCCTTGGGAACGTGACACTCTCGTGGTCCATCCCCGCGCTCGAAATTCGCCCGCTAAATTCAAGTTTCTCCCTACCATCTCCAATTTTACGACGTTCACTTCATCGATCACTTCGAACTTCCGCGATCAGATTATCATATATCCCCTCTTACCTTCTCAATCTCCTCGACTCCTGTGCGACGACACGAGTCGACCTGTTGGCCACATCGTTTTCCTCCGAATCCCGAACGAAGAAGAGACGTTCACAGAAGGACCTCGTGCACAGGGAGGAGAACGGCACGACGAACGAAGATGATAGAATCTCGTACAGGATCACGTGCACAAAGGGTTCAACGTTTCGATCGAAATTCACGAGCACTCGAGGATGGAACGGCGACTGGGTGCACGATCCGAATCCGTGTCGTCGCGACGTGTGGACGCGTACTGCTCGAAGAGACGCGGACGGCACGGTCACTGGGCGTCGCGACGACGACAACGAACACCACCACGACGTCGACGTCGGCGTGTGATACTAGAGCATGGTCGGTGGTGGTCCAGGAACGCACGACGGCTGCGCAAGCGCCTCGATTCAACATTCTTCAACACTCTGCCCGATTAAATTAAACCTCGACTTTCAACCATTCCTTTTCTTCATCCTCCTCGACTCTTCTTTTTTTCTTTTTTTTTTATTCTTATTCTCTAGCTTCGTGGTTCCTCTTCCCCCTCTTTCCAAAGATTTCCAAAGATTCGAAACTGTTCCTCTCCTCATTGAGATTGCTGGTTTCGAAGCTGCTTCCGGTGATGCTGGAACAATAATCTCGAGGGAACGGTAAAATCTCGCGAAGATATTGTCTCGTCGCTCCTTTTCCCTCGATAGAAAGATCTCTGGACTTTGTTGACCCCCGTTAATTACGTGTAATGCTCTTTTGGGGCTCGAAAGGAGTTCATGGATTGCTGTGGAACAAATAAATTAGGTGAGAAGATGCAGAGGATACAGAAAAGTATTTATCGTAAGTATTTGAAAAGTAATCATTTCCTTTGTATTCCCTTTCCTAAAAAAGAAAAAAATAAATTACATCATTGATTCTAAATCCTTATAAAGTATCTCTTTCCAACTTTTTTTACTCAAAACTTAAAGATATTTCAATGTATCTTGAAAAGTTACGGCAAAAAAGGAACGCCAGATAGACAATTTTAACTAAGGAAAGACGAGATAAAAGGAAAGATTACAAAAGTTAATCTAGCAAAGAACTAAGAAATTTCCAACTGTGGAATGCTACTCTGTTACTTGATTCAAAGAATCAAATTTCTACGAGATACATATCCTTCCATAATCCTTATCTTCGTAATGCCTTCCCAAACGCGGCACGTAACAGAGATTCAACGGCAATATGCCGCATGCTGCTTTTCGTCTACCGTCTCAATCCGATTTCATTCGAGATCTTAGCAAAGAGACAAAGACCTTTGCGCGACGGTACATCGGTTATTCTCGTCGTAAAATTTCGACTCGGTGAACTTGAATCTCTCTGGACGAGCAAGAGCTTTATCTTTCACGTTTCGTCGAACGATTTACGAATCCCTTGCGGTTGATGATAGGTAACTCGATTGATGAAGGGTAACTCGACACGACGGGAAACAGATATCGCGCGATCACATGGATAAAGGATATAATGCTGAGTTGCACAATTGCGCAATGCGCATATGATCTATGGTGGTCGGAGCAACATTAAGGAAGTACATTCGTGGATATTTTCGAGGCGAATAATACTTTCGTAATGGTTGTTACGAATGTTACACGCAGAAAAGACACTTTGTATTCGTGAAATTTTCAGTGTTTGGTCGAATTACGGAATGCACTTTGCCAAAGTGGCGCGGTTTATTATCGATATGAACGTGGCTTGCTTAAAGAATATTATGTAATAATAATGTACGATGGAAATCTTCAGCGTAAGTGATCACATATGAAGTGCGTCTAGTAATAAAATTCGTGACTAATTTTTGAGATAATGAGATAATGCTTGAGATAATTCGAAGAAATCGAAAAATTCCTCTGTTCTTCGTGCGCAAATTCCTGAAGATATTCAAAGTGGCAAAAAAAGCTTTATATCTTGTAGGCTTTGACTTATTTGCTTTTGAGAAAATGCAAATAATTTATCGAACTATTGTTGTTTACTTATCGATAAAGAAGCGAGAGAAATGATAAAAGTGCAAATCAAAGGAAGATATATAATGAATAATTCCGCCTATCGAGGAAAAACAATATAATTTTGAGTTTCGCCAGATAAATTCTCATCCTCGCTCGATATTCCACCAATATTTATACAAATCTTGTACATAAATGCACGTTATTATCTTGATTCATAAATATTTAAATTAAGATTTCGATAAATTTTAAAATATCGAAAAGCAAATGAGACATTTTATTTCGTATGATAAACGAAATATCCTTATTTATATAATCGTAGAAATTTCGCTCGATATTAATAGATTTTAATATTGTGGATTAGGATTAGACTCAATGCTGAATTATGGATTCCAATCTCGTATCAATATCTGTGGGAGTGCAATAGCAATTACTTTAAAGGATCTATGAGGTCGTCTAGCTCATTACCATGATATATTATTCCATTAAAAGTAATTTACATTTCGGTTTTCTCCATATAATTACTTATCTCCATATAATTACTAGTTTACTCCCCATTCGAAATTCATTTGAGAATCATATGGGAAAGAAAATCAGTTTATTCGTTTCGTAATCAATTTTCGTAATAAAATCGATTTAACAGTTCATTAAATTTATCGATATATGTTTAGCAACAATGATGTTATAAAAGTTTTTTTTCTCCCAAACTCAAATCGTTGATTTAATCTATATTTTGATAGTTTTTTTTTTATTATTAGAATAATCAAAAGATTATTGTAGAATAAAACAAAGAAGAAATTGAATTACAAAATAAGAAAAAATTAAACGCTGCAAAATTGGAATTTAATTCTAAGGCTATATAAAGAATATATCCTATTTATATAGCCACTTCGTCTCTTGTTTCGAAATTATTCATACCAAGATAAACGAGTAGAAAATAAAATAAAATACGAGGGAGAGCCACGATAAATTTATTTCTTCGAGTAATCTTAGAAGCTCTACCTCTTGTGCTGTTTTATTGATTATACCTGATATTTTTTTTTTAATCCCCTCGCATTTCCTCTTAAAAGGAAGCGTTTCAAGGATGTTCAAAACATCGACAGACGATTCTTTAATGGAAACTTTTGCCGCTTATCCTTTCACAGCAAATATCTCGGCTATTTCGATCGAACTTTTTCAAAGATTATCACTAGTCCTTTTTATCAAGGAAATACTTCCAAGATCCTTCTTTCGTATCGATAGATTTTCTTTAAAATGTAACGATCAATTAAAACGTCGAAATTGAGTTGTGGGATCATTAACCGACTACTTTCTTCCACAATGTGTACTCTGAACGTCAATTTCCAGTAAATCTCTGAGAAATATTACTTAAATCGCCACCGATATCTTGCCAATCGTGTTTTCTTTCCCTACATTTTTGCTACTGCGCTAATGCAACTCGTCGCGTCGAATATCGAGGTGTACTGGCAAATCCTGTACACTTTACAATATAAATCTTTCTAACGTCTCGTTTTTCGTTTCCATCGTAAATCATTTCAGAAGGATATGAAATCGTTCTTTCTTCCTTTCAAAACTATATCCTGTTAGTTCACATCATTACCAGTTAATCTCGAATTATACTTTTTTTTTCACGTTTAATTAATTTCTTTTCTCCAAAATAAGCCAATCATACATCTACCGTGCAACTAATTGAGATATCTCTTTAATAAACACTCTCGAACGAGAGAACCATATAAATATCAGGTTGCGTAAACACAGTTTCCAACCCCTCGATGTCGATAAGAAACGATCCATTTGTTAATTACTTTTTTACTCGGCAACTATTTTTAACGATGACCCCGTGCCGCGATTATTGATTTATTCGACCGAAATATTTTTCCGTCTCGAGGAATAGGGTCGTCTTCCTTAGAATAAGGTCATATTCTAAAACAGACTTATCTTAAACGGGGGAAAAGAACGCGAGAAGAATCTGTCGATGCGTCGGACATTTTTAACTTCCTTCCTCTCCAAATAGCGTGTTTTTCCGGTTGTTTATTGAAACGGGATCGCTGATAACCATCGTTCATAAACGGATACGATACGAGGTATCGATAACGTTTTACAGTAATATTCGTTTCAATTTACGACGCCGTCTCTGGCGTCTTTATGCCGTACTTCCGGTGCGAGCACACGTTTTCCCTCATATCGCTACAAATTTATATCAATTTTTATGGCCAATTTTTGTATCTATAATTGAATAGCGCCATAATCAAAATCTTGACAAATGCAAGGCAAAGTTTTTCTTCAAAATCAATTTTTCTTCCTCGAAGGATCCTCTTTTTCTTTTCTTTTTTTTTTTTTTCTTTCTCTTTCTTTCTTTTCTTACGAATTTCGAAGAATAATTTTCTCTTCGAGAACTGAAAACTTGCGAATGAATTATCGCCTGTCACTGTAACGATATACAATATGAACCTTTATAATACAACGATGATGGTACGCGCGAACGCACCACGATAATGGGATGAAGGAAAGGTTACCTGGAACGACCTGGAAACCTTCAATCTGGCCAACTTCCTGACTGCACGACGTGCACCAACTCACGGATATAGACGCAATCATCGCGCACACCACCCTCGAACAATTGGTCCTTTCGTCCGGATACTTGGCGAATTTACATGAGATTCGTATCATGTTGCAATCTGTGAAGAGATTGAATCGATCTTCGCTTCTTGTGGAAAGCCATTTGAGCATAAAATCCGTGCGAAGGATAATTAAGTTTAAAGGAATGCAATCTCGCGGTGTATCGAAGTCAATGATGGACTAGTGAATTTTTTTCTTAAACAACTCTCAAATAATTGTTTGAAGATCGATGATAATATCAAATTGTATGATATAAATGGTCAAAAATATCGAAATTATTCGAATTATACATTTCTCGTTTACAATAATTATTAATTTGAGTCATTATATTAAAATAAGTTTTGATATTGCATCTATATGAATTGAAATCGAAAATGGAAACATAGATTGCATTATTAACAAAAAGTAATTTTTAACATTTTAAATTGCTCGAAATCAAGTTATAGAATCAAAAATCATTTAATATCATTAATTTTAAGAAAATTTTGAATATTTCCATAAAAATTCATAAGATCAGAAAGAATATTTGGTAAGAATTAAAATTTCGAATGGAAACTCAAGTATTTATAAAAGTTTTTATAAAATTCCATCAGAAAAAGATTTTTTTATTAAGAATTGATAACTGTTTGATGAATGTTACGACTTATTAACCCTCGACAAGGCATAACAGTAAAAAATTTTTAGGTTGGTGGTAGTTTGGCAAAAGTTTTTTTTCTCGAGAGCAGATTTTATTAACAGGAAGAAGATCGTTAAACATGTTGGAATCGAGCGTGCTTTATGAGCAACCTTTTTCATGATAGAGCTACCAGTGTCTATCAGGATGTTGCTCTGCCCGTAAATTTAGTGGATATTATATTATATTATGGCTATTCGGTTTTAGTATTCGTAATTTTCCTCCTGAACTCTTCGAGAAATCGAACGCTTCGTTACAGGTTACAAGAAAAATTTTCTCATAATTTTCTTATAAGTTTCGCATTCTCAAAAATATTACAAACGAGATCTTGGATGATTTAATTACCTTTGAATATCAAAGTTATTCCTTTGTAATCATCCTTTAATTAAAAGAATAATGTTTTTGCATCTTCATTTTCAAACTGGAAAATCGTTAAAGTATTCGTGAGATGGGCTCGAAAATTTTAATTTTAATTGAAATATTCGAATGGTTTTAATAGGTTACAGTAATAAGTTAATGAGTTTGCATCTCTTCAAAGAATTTTGGTCAATTTGAAATTGACAGTTACTACTATATTTCAATATTCAATAAAATCATTAGAAGAGATTGAAATCGATCGAATGAATGTCGAGCAATGTATAAAATCATGCATGAAATTACGTGTGAATCGAAAAAAAGAATGAAATGTTTCCAAAAGTTATACAGAGACAAAACAAGACAATGTAAAGATGAAATTACACGAATTATCAAACTTCCTCTATTTGGTCAGCGTAAATATTTACACTGTTACGTTGTTTTCCGCGATGATTACCTCGGTTGGTTGGCCTTTTATCTTTCTACAGAGAAGAAGGAAATGCGAAAATTGTGTCGTGGACACAATGTTTAAATAATAACTGTATTATAGAATCGTACGTTGAAAGGTTCGTAATTGAAGAACGGGTTAAATTTCATTGATAGACGAGTGCACAAATACATGTGTATATATATCATCGTGTCAGGAATCGTGTATCATTCGATATATGTATACGATTGCAACCTATATAATCGGAAATATTACTTATCTATGAAATTATCGACATCTCTAGTTTCGATACACGGAAAATGATGTCGAATATTGGGAACGATCAAACGATGGAACGAACTTTATGAGACTCGTTTCCTTTTCCTTTCACGTGATACATGTTTTTCGAAATTGATGGCAACAGATTGTGGTTACAAAAGAGAATGATATCAAAAATATCACGGAGATAGTGAGTATTATGGCGCCAGAATCGACTGTGAATCGAGTTAATCTTCATCTTATACAAGCTACCCATGGCTAATGAAGTATTGAAACGAGACGTGACAGAAAGAAAGGATGTAACGTAGAGTAAAAATAGTTCTATAATCAGAGAGTTTGAGAAAATAAGAGAAAAGAAAGAGAAAGAGAGGAAAGTAGAGAGAAACAAGACGAAGATTCTACGATAAGTTGTAAGTTAATTATAGTATTTCATTTTGCTTGGTCCTTTAATTGATCGATTATGAGAGATAAAGAACGCCAGATGAAGGAATATTAAGTCTAGATTTTCAAGAGAATATTGCCATTTTCTTTGAGCAAGTGTTATTAATCGTACAACTGGAACAGTTATACGAATACATGACCACTCTCTGAAGTAAATTACATACAGGCTGCTTTCTATTAATCCCTATTGCGTTCGTTACTACCCTGAAATTAATCTCAGATATCTCGTGATTAGATTCATTGCCAAAGGATGAATGGTTCGACAATGCCGGAAATATGAAAGCAAAATTTAATTGCATAATACGATATCGTACGATGATAAATTAGTTAGTCATCGATTAAATTCAAATTTCAATTTGTATTTCGTTTTTGATTGATAATAAAATATAGATGCAAAATTATTTGATTTTATTGCGCAACATCATTTTTAATCAAATTCGTATAAATATAGAAAGAAAAAAAAAATAAATAAAAATAAAAGAAGATTAATCGACGCATTATCAATCAATTTATTATTTTTCATATTCGTTAAATATGGAAAATATAAATCATAAAATAAAATATGAAAAATTTTTATGATAAATATATACATGTATATTTTTACAAAAAATACTTCTTCAAAATTTAATTTTCATGACTTCCATAAACTTTAAAGACAAAGTTTCTTTCTTTTAATATTATTAATTCACATTATATGTACTGTTATATTATATCAATATATCAATATACTACGTTGATTAAAAAATATCTATTAAGTTAACGTAAACTGTTTAATTTATTAACAGAATAATCATAAGATATATATATTGTATATATTATATATTTGAGTAATTTTTATTCTTTTATTAAAAAAAATATATTTATATTTCTATAAAATTATATATTCCATGTTTCTAAGAATAAGAATAAGCGAATTATAGTAAGATTTCAATTATCCAATATTTCAAGCATTTGAATCTCATTGGTGGAACGAAATCAACCAATCAAAACGAGACTAAGAAAAAAGGTTCGATCAAGCTTGATTTGACGGCCATAGTTATTAAAATTTTTAAAATAAAGTAGAAGTGATTGTAAAAGTGATATAATTTCTATTTTAAAGTTAGTGATTTTGATTTTGATCAAAATTAACGATAGAGTGAATACAAAGTTGTCGTTCGTGATAAAATTTATTTATAAATAATACGTCTTTCAGTTTATGTAAAGTTAAATGAAATTTACTTCATTATTGTTGCAATGTACAATAAAATTTTATTGAAGTCTTTAATAATTCCAATTCAATCAACGATAATTGCTCATATCAAGAATTCTACACTTCAATACTACAAAAAATGTACGTATTACAAACAATTCTAGTATTTTCAATCATCATATATATATATTATATATCAGTATGATAATGAAGCAATATATTCTATTCTCTTTTATAAGAGCAATATATTCTATTCTTTTTTCTAATATATTTTCAATATATTCTATTTTACATAAAAATATTTAATCTGTAATATATAAAATATATATATTTATTTATATATATTTATTTAATACATAATCGATATTTAATTAACAATTAATTGCTTTATTTATATCTGGAATAATTGTTTTATCTATATCTGGAGTAATTGTTTTATCTATATCTGGAATAATTGTTTGATCTATATTTGAAGTAGTTTCTTTATCTGTATTATGTATAAATATAGATCGAGGTTCCATTATTTGTGCATAATTTAATGTAATTGTATCATTCATTGTTTGTTCTACTGTATCTTCCATAACTGTAAATTTTCCTATTGGTACTTGCACTTCAGATAAACCTCC
>NW_006263534.1:1861801-1863812 GCF_000469605.1 Apis dorsata | reverse complement strand
AATTTCTTTTCTGATATATATATATATATATATATTAATAAAAAATCACATACGTAATATTTTAAGAATATATACTGATGTTTCTGGACAATAAGATAAAATCTCTGCTACAATAAAGTCTGATATTTGTGGTGTATAATCTGATCCAATTTTGAGCATCTGAAAATTAATTAATTATATATATATAATATATATTAATATATAATAATATATATTATAACAAATATTAATATTTTAAATTACCTTAAATGCAATAATATCCTTAAGTTGTGGTTTTTCTATCATAATTGGATATGTTTTGAAATCTATATTTAATAACTTTTCTAAATTAATATTATTAGTTGAAGCTATGCTTTTATTTTCATGAGATTCTACTTTTTCACATGGGTCCTGTATTTCTTTTACTTTAATATTTGTATTTTTAATATTTGTAAAAGTAACAGGAGTAGAATTATTACTTAATGATAATAAATTAGCTAATTCATGAGAAGGTGATACATGAGTTGTATTAGTTCCATTCATTATTTGTTGACATTTAGGCTTTCTTTCCTCATCATTATCTTCTAAATCATCAAAACGAATATGTTTGCCAAAAGGAATAATATAAGAATTAATAATTTTAGGTTTGTTTAATTCATTTTCTTTTTTTTGTATCACTGTTTCTTCATCTGTTATTTTCTTTTTTCTATGTCTTACACGTTTTCTTTTTGGACATGTGAAGAGATTTGTAGATATATCAAATTTTTCTATAAAATTTATATCAATAGATTTTAATTTGATTATGTTAATTATTTCATTATATGTTCTTACCATTTTGAGATATATTCGTGACACTTGATATTTTTAATTGCTTTTGACATAAATTTTTAGTTTCATTTGGACTCCTAAAACTATTCTCTAACTCTTGTATATTTTTCTCACTTGGTGAAATTGTAATTGAGTCGAAGTGATTATTTATAGATAAATCAAAGTGGCTATTTAATCCAGATCCAGGAGAAACCCTGCAACAGTTTCATATAAATAACACGATAGATTTTTATATATATATTTTTTTTAAATTCTCACAGAATTATTTCATTTTCTTTTAAAATGCGTATATTCTCGCTGGGTGGTAAATATTCGTTTTCATTTAGTAATAAATGGAATGGTTCATTGATATTCAACAATTCCGTAATATGCTGTTTTAAATGACTAATTTGAAACATATTTGTACTGTCGACAAAAATCCAAGAAAAACGACGCGCATCATTGTAAAATTTACTTAAATCGAGTTTAACGCGAAAATTCGGCTGAAACATATTTCTTTTTAACGTTATGTTTCACTTATATCTAGACAATCGTTCACCGAGCTTTATCGAAACGTACTTTATCAAGACTCATATGAAAATAAGCGTTTTTTAGGTTAATGTACATTCAGAAATTATTACTCTGTTTTTCGAAAGAAGAGCAACATTTTATGCTAGATAATATCATATTTATTAATAATTATATAATTAAATTTAAATATATGAGAAAAAATTACATCCATTCATTCATAATTCATATTTCTTTTTTAATAATAATAAGAAATAGAATAAAAATTCGCGAGCGCCATCTCTATAATGTCGCAAAATATAAGTATAGACAAGGAGAACAAATAATAGGAGAAAGACAGAGATAGAATAAAAATTCTGATATCAGCGCCATCTCTAGAATGCCGCAAATGAAACACAAATTTAAACAAAGAAAGAAAATAATAGAAGAAAGATAGAGATAAAAATAAGTTAAAAACTGATGTTTAGCGCCATCTCTCGAGTTGAAAAGTTTTTATTCAAGAAAAATTATTCTAAAAGTAATTAAGAGATGGTGCTGATAGTCAATTCTTACCTATTTTCATCCTTTTTCTATTTGTTTTCTTTATCTACATTAGTTTCATGTATCTTCCACAGATGGCGCCAGCATTAACATTTTTACGCTATTTGTCTTTTTCTATTATTTGCCCTCTTTATCTACTTTAGTTTCATGTACTTTC
>NW_006263534.1:1861466-1861731 GCF_000469605.1 Apis dorsata | reverse complement strand
CTACTTTAGTTTCATGTACCTTTCACAGATGGCGCCAGCGTTAACATTTTTACACTATTTGTCTTTTTCTATTATTTGCTCTCTTTATCTACTTTAGTTTCATGTACCTTGCACAGATGGCGCCAGCGTTAACATTTGTACGCTATTTTTGTCCTTTTCTAATATTTGCTCTCTTTATCTACTTTAGTTTTATGTACCTTCCACAGGTGGCGCCAGCATTAACATTTTTACGCTATTTGTCCTTTTCTATTATTTGCTCTCTTTG
>NW_006263534.1:1857951-1861077 GCF_000469605.1 Apis dorsata | reverse complement strand
CTACTTTAGTTTCATGTACCTTTCACAGATGGCGCCAGCGTTAACATTTTTACACTATTTGTCCTTTTCTAATATTTGCTCTCTTTATCTACTTTAGTTTCATGTACCTTGCACAGATGGCGCCAGCATTAACATTTTTACGCTATTTGTCCTTTTCTATTATTTGCTCTCTTTGTCTACACTTGTTCCTCAAAATTTATATATTTAAGAGACGGTTCCAATATCTGATTAATTTTATTACATTCTTTATCCAGTCTAAATCAAATCAAAGTTTATTTTTATTAAAAATTATATATAATTCTATGCATTTGTATGTTGTATATACGCGAATTTATATATTTTTTAATTAATTTTTTTATTTATCATACTATACAGGATATTATATTATATTTTATATCTTAATCATAATTTAATGCAATAATATCAAAAGTTTTTTAATAGTTTATGTTACACGAAAATTTCAAAGATTGGGAATAAATTGAAAGAAAGTTTTCAAGAGGAAATTGAATATGACACTCATCTTTTATTTAATTTCTGATAACGCAATGATATAAAGTCAAAGGCTTAGACTACTTATTAATTTGTCACCACATATTTCCTCCGGATCTATGCTAAAAATAATTGCAATCGTGTCAAATACCATCTGCCTTCGAAACTCCTTATGACGTAGATCTATTGTTGTTCTTATCTTATGATATTAATAGATCTTCGTAACTTGTTAGATTGTTCGCACGTTTGAAACCGGTTCGTCTTATTACAACATTACAACATTATTAATCTAAGTAACACGAAATAATTGCACAGGTCAGGTAAACGCACGATCTCAGCGAAAAATTCGTTCCAATAATTAGAGAGTTTGGAACGATCGAAAAATCGTATTGATTTGATTCTCGTGATTGCGAGTTTTTTTTTTTTTTTTTTTCTTTACATTGAAATAAACGTTATCCAGTTATCGTGATGCGCGACATTTTTCATTTTAATCGCGTTGAAACGCGTTAAATTACATTGGCTGTTGCTTAATCGTATATACGTATATGTGTAAGTACTTTATGTAAAATTATACCCAATGTGGGTTTTCGATTCAACGAGATATCCACATCGCAAGGCTCTTTTATTTACATAGAATTTCTACCATTAAATAATAACACTAACGTGTATATTATAGATTTTTTTCTTTTAATCTGAATAATATATTCGAAAAAACGTGACATTTCTTTCTTCCCAAACGATAAATTATACGATATCATGCGATACATTATTTAAACGTGAAATCGATAAATCTTTCCATCTAATATTACAAAATCAATCAACGATCGTTGCACGATATTTTCATTAAAATTTATAGACACAACGTATACGTATATCTCTCATGTTTACCTAATCAAGTGATGGAAAACAAACTCATCATATTCTACGATTCCCGTTTTTATTCACCATGTCAATTACAATGACACAACTACTTCAAAAGCTATATGCGATCGAATAAAATTTTTTGTACATGGTTACGTTTCATTTTTCACCTCAACTTTTTTTTTTATCGCGGTACTCGCGGTTAACTCAGGTTTGGAGCAAAGGCAATCGGCGTACGATGCGCGAGTCGTTCACGTTCATCGTTTCACCTTAATTGACAAATAATTCGATATTTTCGCGGTAAACGGGGGAACGATACTTTTGCCATTTTCGATTTTTTAGGAATGTAACATGTCTCTCTTCGCGTACCCTTTTTATACATCGAATAAATCGAACCAATTATTTTGAAATGAATTATATGTATAACACGGGGTATATGTATAAAGAACAGGATAGACAATTGCTCGATATATATTCAATCGAATATAGCCAATAAAACTGCTTTATAAAACGTTCTTTGGCCGTTCAATGTTCGTAAATGGATAATAAGATAGTGAGTGAATGGGCAGTGGGGAACAACCCTGAAATAGGATACCTTTGTAAGATACTTGTTGATATATCTGCAAAGATGGGAATCCCTTCGAATAATTCGGAATAATTATGTTCAATCATATGTTTCGATCGACGATAGAACGTCGTTTGTTTCCAGTTGAATACCTCTCGTCGATCTTGAATAAAATCGGTAAATAGGTATGATGTTTTGCATCGAGGAAAGGGGAGCAAGGATGATTTCTTAATTAAAACGAACGACTGGGTCGTCACGAGGAATAATTATCTTCTACATTATCCTTATTAAAGTCGTGATAAAGCGTGTCTCTCCATCGTGTTCGTGATTTCCTCTTCTACCTAGGAACGAGAAATTTTCAATTTTTCGACGAAAAAATTTTTTACTTAACATCAAGTACGTAGATTCACTCGCTATTCACATTGAATTTTCGAACGATAAACATCGAAATAATTGTCGTTCGTTTCTCTCTTTTTTTTTTTTTTTTTGTTTTTTTTTTCTTTTTTTCAATAAGGAAAAATCAGCTAAACTCTCGATTCAAGATGATATATTATCGACGTAAATCGTAAATTTCTTAAAAATAGAATGAGAGGCCTGTACGAGACGAAAGTTCTCTTTCGAATAGGAAACAAATCTTCGATCGGCATCACGGTTTCTCGCCCCCTCTTCCTATCTTTTCGACTATCATCGTTTATATGAGTGTTCGATGGGAGCGTTTCGAACGATCGATCGATCGATCGAAATCATCGATCGCGTGAACGTCGTCTCGATCGATCGGTGTTAGAGAGAATGGGCGATCGTCGATTCCATCATCCCTTCCTCCTCTCGAATCAGGTGAGAAACGGTTGTCGATGCCTTTGGATTTTCGTTTACGACAGTATGCAGGAATTCCTCTTCGACTCGGAACGTTCACGGATCTGCTGCAGATGCTGGAGCTGGGCCGGGGACGGGACGTGAGCGCTGCTGCTCCGAGAATTCAAATGCTGGGGCGGTGGCAATGATTGCCTGCGGCGACGTCTCAATGCCGGGCTTAGATTGTACTTCAGCTTGGCCTGGATCAAAAGCTCCTTGAACACCTGTGAAATGTTCAAGTTCTCTTTCGCTGACACCTCCACGAAACCGTTCTCCCATTTCATCGTTACCAACTCTCTCGTGCTGTCCGTATCCACCTGCAAATGTACGTTCGAGTAAAATTGTAGCGGGAGGAAATT
>NW_006263534.1:1838465-1857425 GCF_000469605.1 Apis dorsata | reverse complement strand
TATATAGCTAATTATTAATCAAAAAGATAGACCTTGCGTTTATATTTTTACACCGCAATTATAATCAATTTTGAGACTTAAGATAAACTTTCTAATAAGTATGTGCAATTTTTAATTTAAATTCAAAACTAATACACTAATATATATCGATAGCTAATTATTAATTAAAAGGGTAGATCTTTATATTTTTATACAATCAATTTTGAGACTCGAGATCTCAATGGACTTTCTAATGAATGCGTAACTTTTAATAAACACAGCTGATCATATTTCTATAAAGAAATGTCGAGCAATTTACGAAAGATACAAAAGAAATGAAAAACATATTTTTAAATACAATACACTTCGATTTTAAAAAGAAATCACTCGAATTAGGTTCTTTTCTACTCTCGAAACAGTTATTCGAAATAGCAATAATTTTTTTCGATCAATTTTTACGAGAAGATACTCCGCGTCGCAGACAATAATCCCTTCTCTCAAGTTAAAACCTTTACCTGTTTCTCGGTGTCGATCAAATCGACTTTATTGCCAACGACGACGATTGGCACCGCCCCCTTCGTGTTAAGAATTTGCGCCCTCAGCGTTTTCACCTCGAGGAACGTGTTGGCGTCGTGGACGTCGTACACGAGGATAAACGCGTCCGCAGACTTGATGGACAGATCTCTCATCGCGGGGAACTCGTACGAGCCCGATGTATCCAGGATGTCCAGGGTCAATTGTATGCCGGAAACGTTGAAATCCCCGTGATGCATCTCCTCCACTGTCCTCTTGTACTTGGGGGTGAACGTGTTGTAGAGGAACTGATTGATTATCGCCGATTTCCCCACTTTCGCCGCCCCCATCACAACGATCTTGTGCCGTATCGAACTTTCCGCGTGTTTCCCGCCACCGCTGTCCGACTCCGACAACCTCTCGTTTCTGAAATTTATTTCGATAAATTTGCGCCACTCCGGAGTGGAGGAATATTCGTTTTTGAGATTTATTTCGATAAATTTGCACCACTCCAAAGTGAAGGAATATTCGTTTCTCCCCCCCCCAAAAAAAATCGTCGATAAGAATATCCTTTGATTTAACGAGTATTATAAGAAACATAAGAAATATTCGAAATATTTGTGCCGTGTATTATATTTGAGTAATTCAATTTAAAAGAAAAAGATTTGTGAGAAGATAGAAAGTGCGTGATGCGCGCATCTAATAATGATTTAATTAACGGATTGAATTAAAGATTGAATCATACTAGACGAGCAAGAGTTAAATAAAACTTGGTAACAAATGTTGGTCTTTTCTCACGGCTATTTTTCTTTAGCGAGGTAACCTGAGCGCGAGGGTGCTAATAAGACAGGAAACCTCGTTTCATATTTAAGGGGACAACGTCCCAGGGAGGAGAATAGCGCTAATGAACGTTAAAGATCCCCTTTCACCGGGAACACGAGTTATTGAATACGTTGTTTTGTACACGCGAGGTCTGAATTTCTGAGCCGCCATTTATTCCCTCAGAATATACTATATATAGTCGACTAGCATCGGGGTGGAAATTGCGGCGACGATGATGGGCGCGCACCGGCGCTTTTGCATGCACCAGATAACAACTGTTCCCTAAGTATCTTCGTAATCATCCACGCTTATTACGTGGAGGAGGAGAGCGAGACGCGGTTATTACTTGCCCGTGCACAAAGAAGAGAAGAGCGCGAGCTTCCCTTTTTGCCAAGAACTGGCCGCAAAATTAAAGCTCTGGCCTAAGAGTGGAGTCAAGAAGGGGGGAGGTCAGGGGATCGAAGAGGGAGAGGTGGAAAGAAGAATGGAGAGAAAGGATGGAGAGGGAGCGAAATATTGCGAAAGAAACTTGCCAGAACTGTTTCTCGAACGATGGAATACGCAGTTTACCTTGGAAATTCGTTTTTCTTTTCTCCCTTATCCGCGTTTCCAATCCTTTTTTTTGTTATTGTTGTTGTTGTTTGTCTCGAACTAGCATTTCAGAAAGATTGAAATCAGTTTGCACTTTTGTGAAAAGAATCTCGTGACTCTCGTTCTTTCTTTTTTTTTTTTTTTTTTTTTTGAAACAAAAGAAAAAGGAGTAGGAGTAATAACACCTCGGGGACGAAAGGAAGGAGGATTCCTTTTTTTCTTATCGAAGGAGGTGAAGGATTTTCGAGCGCGAATAAGACAGATTTGAAGAAGAAGTTGGAAAGTATAAATCTTCTTACCTAACGTTTTTCGTCGTACCATCTTCCTGACCCTCCTTCAGCGACGATGGTTGTAGACTGAAACGACGCCGAAATTGATGCCGACCTTTCATCATTTGTGCAGGGATTTTCCTGTAAAACAGACGAAGAAAAAGAAATTCTTAGATTAGCGAAGGAAGAGATAACTCTATAGGAAACGTATTCATTGCAGCGATAGGATCTTGTATTTCAAATAGCTGGCGAATACTTTTTAATCTTTCACGAGTATCTTTCAAGTATTTTCTCAAAGCTAAGGATAAATCTAAATCACTTCTTCAATGGTTTTACGTGAAAAATGATACTTTTCACCGTCGAATCTTGATTAAATAGATTTAATCCTTTCGCGAATATATATTATATGTTCGAATAGATACTCGCTCAACAGGTACTTAAACAAATTGACCATCATTTTACGTAAAACGGATCCTTTACATTAAATTTAATTTGCTTTCGTGACCGCATCTCATTTACCGATATAAATATTTTCTTACGGCAAGAAGAAATTGCAAACAAAATATCGCGCGCTGGATCGATATTAAATCGACGTGTTCGTTCAAAGGGGATACGAGGACGAGATATCGTTAAAAAAAAATTTCGAAAATTAATTACGAAATCCGTTGGTGCGAATCGAGTAAACTTACAAAGGAATAACGCACGTCCATTATTTTCGCCATCTTTTTTTCGCGTTAATTATGTTTCTATTTCGAGGTGTCCTTTCTCCTCTTCCGAGAAACCTTCTTGAAATGTTTATTATTATGTATAAAGCGAGCGTTAAATTTAATTCTCTCTTATCTTTCGTCCCGTGACTTTCAAAATTAGTTTGCGTAAATTCGCACGCGTGGTCGGACACAATTAAGTTTAGGATCGAGATTGGTTTCGAGCGTGTGTACGCATATCGTTAAAAAGTTTGGAACAGTTGGCGCAAAGCTGGCCGGCGTGGTCGGCCAATGGAACCGATTGATCCACCTACGTGGATAGGCGGATGTTCACGTTTCTCCTGATAAAGTGGAACGAGCCACACGTGTCAAATATCGTATCGATCGGTAGTTTAATCGCGCCACGACAATCGAGATTGTCGATACACGATGTGAATCCATTCGTTGAATACGTGCTGTGCTTCTTTCGATACCCGCGAATCTAATTTCAAGGGGAAATCGGGATTCGGGATTTTGTGGATTGCGTCGAAGGAGGATGCGAGGGAGTATCGGTGATTTGATGAGAAATGATTAAAGAAATGGAATTTAGAGATTTAAATATTTATAGTTTTCGTTTTGGATAAAGATTCGATCCAATGTTTTACGTAAATTTTTCAATGTTATATCGCTCGATTGTAAGGAAAGTAGTATCTATCTATGAATGTTTTGAATGGAAAATCACGAAATATACGTAAAGTTTGTCTTTCATATTTTATCTTAAGGAAGAATATTTTATTAATAGTGTTTTCGTTGGGAAAATTTTATCTTATACTTTTTTTACGATCATTATCATGATTAAACGATATAACATTTATTCTTATAATTAATAAGTAATATAATATATTATACGTAATATTCGTTCGCATTTTCCTGATGAAAATTACTCAACATGAGTAATTCAGAGTCTGTAGATGGTCATCTTAATTTCCTGTTGCTTCTAAGAACATTTCCTCATTCCAATGTAACTTTAACAAGTTTTTCCAGCAAGCCTTTCTTCTCTTCTGTCTCGATTTTTCTTGCATTAAATATCTGCCCTCTGAGCAACCAGGTAATCAGCAATTTGAAATTCTTTGTAGAAGTTTGTTTGAGGTGGCGTTATTTTCATATTTTTAACGAATCGCGAAAATTGATGTAAAAAAATTGGGAGGAGATATCGTGGAATTAATGAAGATTCAGTTGCATTCGTCCAAATTTTTATCTTCCAATTATTTTTCGAAAGGTATTAGTACATACGTTAATCTGATAATATTTTTCATCTTTCTTTTTTTCATAAAAACGAAGAGTGAGTCGCAAAGTTTATGGAAGAATGAATCACAATTATACAAAAGCGAGATTATTCTTATTTAAATTTTGATAACTAATCCACGTTTCGCTCAAATCCAAAAGTCAAACCAAGCATTTGTCTGATTCAACGCTTTTCCAGTTTTTCCTACAGTAGAATCCCATTTGTACAAATCTTAATAAGTCAATATAACGAGAATTCATTGCTATTTCCATAACTTCGAATAACCAATATTCAGATTTCTTTTTTTTTTGGATAATCAAGAAAAATCAAATTTATATCGATGATTGAAAATTCAACAATTTTTAAATATAACATAAGAGAAATGCACGATACAACAAATAAATTAATCCATTTTCAAAGTATCAGCGTTTAAACATTATCGATAAACATTATAGTTTAAATAACGACATACTTATCCTTTGTTCAAAGACGATCATAATTTTATAATTTTCGAATAATTTTCGACGTTCTATTTATATTTACAAATAAAACAGATCGATATAAACGACTTTCTCCCCGTAACTGACGTTTTCTAATCTCGGTCCGTCCGGTTTCCCAATTCCCCGTGGATAAACACGTGGAACTCACCCTTACGAACGTTCGCAGCCGCGTAACACAATTTCCCATCGAGATAAACGATACGCGTGTTCCACGACGTGCTCCTCGTATTTGCTAGGAAACAAGACCTGGTAAATCGATAGACGTCCACCGATAATTTCCAGGCAACCGTGTGAAAACTTGATATCACTTGTTTTGATTGTACTTTTCGAGTTCGAAATGCAGCGTACGTGCTACACCCTGCCCGTACTATTTAAGATCGCGTATTAAAGGAGGAAAATTTAATTTTCACGAACAAGGGGAGATACTTTTACTCGCGTAGTTTCCATTATAAGAGAAAGCACCTTCGTTAAACGCGTAACATCGTATCGAGCAACAATAAACTATTTATCGTTTCGTTGAAAAATTTGATGGATCGTTTCCATTGTTTAAAGAAAATAAAAAAGAAAAAAAACAGGCACGATTTTGAGCAATTTTACGGGGTACGCTTTAGGATCAGTATTGTCTGCGAATACTGCGTAGGAAGTTCGCCTCCAGCCATTAAATTACATCCAACGCTAAGACACTTATAGTTAAGACAGTTTAAGTTAAAGTTCGTGTTAATATCTCCTTTCTAGTAAGGAGGAGGTTTCCATTTCCTTTTTTGACGATGAAATATATTTAATCGCGCAATTGAAACTTTTCGATAAAAATTTTGGATATTTCTCGACGATATTTTTGAGAATTAATGTCTTGGAAATATCGTTTTCCTTTTATCAAAGCCAATATATTTATGTTGAGTTGAAAGATGGTATGTAGCTAAGAAACATAATTTAAACTTTCGACGCGATAATTTTGGACAATTGAGAATTAATAACCTGGAAATATAAGTTCCTTTTATCAAACTATTGATTAAAAAGTTCGAATCTATTCTGGTCCGAGGCAATTCAAACGAAAAAAAAAAAAAAAATTGCTTTAATAACTTTTTCGAAATATCATTCACGACGAGAATTCGAACTTGCTCGCAATATTTTTATATCGTCCATTTCGAAAGTGGTAAAATAAAATTGGCCGAGGGTTCGTTCCCGGACAGTGGCCGGGCCGCGTTTTAATCTTCGCCCCCTTATTGCGCCCATAAAGCTTGCAAGCAGCATCGAGTTATCGACTCACGAGTATCGATCAACAATTCCCTTCCCCCGATATTACGCTCGTAAACCATCGATCGGTCGGTACAACTTTTAATCTGCTTCCTCGAGAATTTATCTCCACCGACGCGAAATCGACCGTTTTCGAATTATATTGCATAGCTCCAGATATCGATGCCGCTCCACGTCCCCGTTAATCAGCCCCGTCAAAATCTATTTGGTCGATTCCCTTTCCTGGTGTGATTCGTATTTCGATACGGTTGTCACGCGATATAAATTACGGTAATTAGGGGACGTGGCACGAGCGTACTAATATATGCGTCCCGATTTGTAATTAACCGTGGGGAAGCGATATCCCTCTCCGGGGAGACTAGGCAATTACACTTCTTTCCGAGCATTCCCAATAACCGGGAATCGGGTTTATTATTAGAAACGGAACGTGCATCGTAGACGATGCGGACTATTTCCAGTGTTCGACCTTCCTCGCCGAGACGTATCTCCGAGAGATTAAAACGTCGAATTCACGAACGAATCAATTGCATCTCCCTCTCGATTTCAAACACGAAAACGTAAATCCAATCCACGAAACAAAGCATCCTTCCTTCGACGCAAGATCGAGTCAAGGAATAAGTCCCTGGAAAAAATAATATGTCGCAGTAATCGAATGCATCTCCCTAGGAGATCCCTAGGAGGATTTCCAGGAATAATCCTCGGCTAAGTAGATTCTAAAGGGAATTCTCATTACACTTCTGTTTTTCTTCCATTTCTCTCCTTTGAATGGGAGGTGAAAGAGCATGTGCAGTACGCGGTTTCCGTACGAGTCGATTAATCCATCGCATCCAGCCTCGTCGTTGGATTCGAGATTGGTAACGTGTGAATCGTGGTATCATTCGAGAGGATGATGAAGATTATACTGGAATCGGGTGATACATTTCGGATCAATATTCGAGATTATTCGGGAGGGAGGGAGGGGGAGAAGAAGAAAAAAGTGATAGGTGCGTTAGGTGTTATTGAGATTCTATTGTGCCGCGTTTCGTGATAAAGTTCTCCTAAAGATTTATTGCCAATATGACGTGCTCTCCCCTTTTATCTAAAGCTTCGAAGCTCTCGATCGTTTTTTTCAACGATACAAATATAATATATATATTTGTCGAAAGTGGATGGTTTGAACTAGGCCTCTCCCCATATATTTGTCGATACATTGTCGTAAACGAGACTCGAATCGACAAAAGGAAAGCGTACGGATGGGGGCAAAGAATGGAAAAAGAATAGAATAGATATAGTCTCGGTGGAAGGAAGGAAATTGACGTGCAACCCTTGAACCGTGCGTCGTGGCTCGACGCGTCCACGGTGTGACATTAATTAAATTCAATGACTGCGTTAATGCCAGCGTTAACGGCTCGCTGAAAAAGTCACTTGACTGTTTTCCGATAAAGGGTGTCGCGTCGGTTTAACGTTGAATTCAACCTCCGACACGGATAACCGCTTGATCTACATGTGTATCGGTAGGAAAGCTGGACCCTCGTTAGAGAATGAATTTTATTCCAAATTAATTCCTTTCTCTTTTTCCTCTTTCTCTCTCTTTCTCCCTTTTTTTAATAACTCGAGAACGTACTATTCCTGCAGTTATAAAAATATTTCTGCATCCTTCAACGTAACGATTCAATTAATTTCCAAGTTTTCTCGAAGTTTAATTTAGTATTTAGGAATATATATATAGAAAGAATATATATATAGAATATAGAAAGAACAGAAATATATGTGTCTCGTTGGATTATAGAAAAAGTTAGTTAGACAAATTTTGTCTTAAATTAATTTTCAATGATTATTTTTAAAAAATTCATAGTCATTAATCATTAAATATTTGTCTCCATTTGAATATAAAGTTATGAGGTTCGTTTAAATATTTTTCTTCGTTTTCTCGAATTTACAAATAATATTTCGTACACAGATAGATTTGAAAAAGATGCTCGTGATTATCGTTGGGCTATATTTCGAGAATAATCGAATGTTGAGTTATTTCAAAGGTGGCAGAATCTCGAAGGGAGGTTCGAGTTGAAACCTTTCGCCTCGATTCTTTTCGAGGATTCTATTCTACGTTTTTCTTTTTTTTTTTCTTCTTCTCCCTCTGCGTGTGATTTACGGCGAAGGGTGGGTCACAAGGGCGGTAAGGACTTTCGGATGTTGAACCGTACAAGTAATTTCGATTCCGCTTCGGGGATTGTAAGAATCGTAAACGTTAATTCCCAGGACCGATTTATATTTCATTTGGTACACGTTCGTGGCAAGTATTTCCCCGAGTAAACTAAACTTTCAGACCTTTTTAAACTTTTTCTCTTTTCGAAAGGTTAATTTCGATCGAATGGATAAGGATAATTAAAGGGGAGAGTAAAGGAGAAAAGGAGAAAAATAAAATTGTGGATTTGGAATTGAATTTTCGTAGAAATTTCCGCGATAATATATTTTCTATTTTCTATTATCGTCGAATTAACTTTGCTCGAGTGACAATGGTAATTGTACAGGCAAAAGAGGGAAAAAATAATTAAAATTCAATGATTTTTATTTTGATATATTCTTGAGTTAGTTCCTTTCCTTTCTGTGCAATAAACGAATATGTCAGAACCAGACTTTCTTCTTCTTTTTCTTCTTCCTCTTCTTCGTAGAGAACGATGACTCTAATTACGATCTCTTAACATTCTCGTAACGGAGACAAAGGGTTTTAAGAAAATTTCTGATAATTTAAGATTTTAAGAAGAAAAGGCCAGCCTCATTATCTCAACTTTTCGTCAAGAAATAAAAATAGTCTTCATTATCCGGCACTTATTCTTCTATCCTCGAGCGAGTGACTTTTCAATTAAGGAAATTGTACATGCATATTCATAGAGAATTCGTATAAGAGTAAGCATTCTCAATCGTTTAAAACTGCGCGAGATCTGTACTCCCATTTATTGCCCGATTTAAAATGATTTTTTTATAATCGTGATATTTTATTATGCAACCGATGTTGAAAACGTTAATCGCAAATCGAATGTCGTTTCATCTTGGAACGATCGCGATAGGAAGCATAAAGGGTAGACAGCCGCTCGTACAATCCCTTGTTTAAGGTGTGCTTACGCTTCGATGGAAATTTTTATGCAATGTGAAAAGGCCTGGCCGCAATACTATCTCAAAATCCCCAGCCATTTTTGCCGTCATAAAGGTGTTTACTAGTGGTAAACACACGTAAACACGGTATAAATGGCCGGAGCTTTAGCTAGAAAATATCTTTATGAACCTTGGCCTCGTGAATTTAGCATATATAGCACAGTTCGAGGCAACAAGTTCGCGACAATTTCTCTCTTTCTCTCTCTCGAATTTACACGAGATCCTTTCTTCCGTGTGATCGATCGTTTTTTACGATTTCTTTCAACTTTTTCTCTACGCTCATTCAAAGATTGATTAATTGTACGAAATCTTATTCTATATTATACAGGATGTTCTCGAAATAATGGCACGAAAAAGAATGAACTTGCACAGAATTAATTAAACACGGAATTTTTCGAATTATTTAAATTGAATCTTTTCTATTATTTTATAAAAAAGAAAAAAACGAAAAAGAATTTTTTATAGGATAAAATAAATATAATATTATTCTGAGAGAAGAAATGAATCAAGTAGGGAAATATTGAAAGTTTGGGTCATGGAAAATAATAAAAACAATATGAAATGTTTAATATGCATGAACACGATGAATCTTTAATATTTTATCAGTATTCGTTACGGACCTTGAGTCATTTCCATTTATTATTCACCCATGTAGTATATTGAAACTGAATAAATTTTCTATAAAAGTAATTGCGTCAAGTCTACAAATATCACCATAAAGTTTTTTAATATTTTTATCAATCAATTCTATCTCTTTCAGCGTAGTATCCACTATATTAAGATAGTATTCGATGAATTTTTCAAATTTATTTTTCCAACTTCTACTTTCAATTTACAATGTTATCTCGTTTCAATCTTCATCTCCACTTATGCGAAGACCTCTACACGAATAAGATCAATGTTTTACTTAGCAAAGATATTTTCGAGAGTTCGAAAATTCTAATTTATTGTATTCCAAACTTTCACGGAACAATCCCTTGCAAACCTGCAAACTTTCGAATAACTCGTAATTTAACACTGAATACTGAACCAAACTACTCTTGAACCTACCTATTCAGAAAAGGACAGGTCAGATATTAATTAAAACGTGTGTACGACTTTCAAATTCTAAATGTCATTTCAAATCTAATGAACAGTGCAAAGTCCATAAATTATTAACCAACAACAGATTTCACCTCTTGGAGCAAATATTCCTAACGATGGGCTCGCTAACAGACGAGAAGTTTAATTAATCACAATGAAAACATAGAAAGAGGGAGAAAGAAAGAGAGAAAGGAGCAGGGACGGCGAAATTACAAGTCGAACCACGTGGGGTCGAGGAATAACAAGATATCCGCATTTCTCTCGAACGATATTTTCCTCTCGCTGAGTTAGCCGGTTTATTTTCTGAAAGTAACGCGTGGAGAAACGATTCCTACTGTGACGTCTTCTTATAACGTGTCTTCGAGGGAAACGAGAGCAACGAAAGAAAGAGAGAGAGAAAGAGAGAAAGAAAAGATGGAGGAAGGAAAAAAGAAAGAGTAGGTATGTGTATTTGGAATTTCTGACTCGACAGGACGCCAGAATCTAGGAGAAAAAAAAAAAGAAAAACTGGAAGGGAGAAAGCATTCTCGCGCACCCTCTCGCTCGACGCCGACGTCTGAACTGGATCGGTGCAATACGACGAAACCCGACAGCATGGAGCCGGCCAGTTCCGTCTGACTTCCTACGGTCGTTGCTCCACTTTGCTCGTGTATTCACGCATTCTACATTCATTCTATATATCCTCACACAGAGTCCCCTGATTATCGTCCAATACTATATTCTAACTCGTACACCCTCTTTCTCTTTCCTCCTGCGTCGCATCGCGGTATTTACATACATGCAACGACACGTTCGTGAAATTACGCGCCAACTTTCATCCAACTTTTCGTAATCGACGTATTCATACGACGTTTTCGTCTGGAGGATATATAGGGTGTGCAGAGAAAATAGATAGAAAATTGAAGGACGAGAGTCTAGAGATTGAAATAAACGGGGAAGTTTATGGTACGGTAGAATATATTTTAGCGGTATTTTAAAGGAAATAGAGTAATATTGTTCTATCTCCGTTTCAAAACTTATGCGAAATTGAATTGCTTAATAATTTAGTCAAAATTTTCGGTTTTATATATCAGAATAAAATTTGATTCTATTCTAATATCCAAAAAAGTCGTTTCTTAAATTTTCTAGCTATTCTTGTATTTTGAAACACTGTGTACACGGGGGCGAAAACTTTAAGAGAGAAATTACGATCGAGCGTGAGTTACGACTATTGGTTGCCAACGAGATAGTTGGCCGGCTTCCGAAAACCAGCGACACGCTGGCTTTCGTTGACCTTAATGTAGCGGACAACCGCGGGGATATTAATGGGGGTATTTCTTCTTTAAGGGAAATGGGGTTGTTGATTACGGGTCGACGTATTTTGGTCACCGTCTTCCAGGATCCGTCGAGAAAAGTTTATCGTTTCTCGTCTCGATGAGCAAGGGTTCGGGCTTTATTATAGACCCTTCGTAAAATGTCCTTTCCTGCGGGCTTGCTCTCCGCGATCTGGAATTACGTACACGTGTACGTTTATACAGGGTGTTCGAACGAAATAGTCGAAATGATTCTGAAGAACAAATATTCTTAACATTATTATTATAGAATTAATTTGTATATATTAATATTTATTCATATATTTATTTATTATTATTTATATTTATTTATATTTTATTTATATTTATTTATATTATATTATTATTTATATTTTATTAATATATTTATCATATATTTATTTATTATTTAACGTACAATTAATAATTTGTTATTTTCCTTTAATAAATTTGCGAAATTTCAATTGTTCTTGTTTCCTATATTTCTTTCGTATTCAAAATGTTCGATTATCGATCATTAAAGTAAAGATTTGATCAATATTTTTCTTTTCCATTTGTTTCGGAATCACTACTTACACATTTTTATTCTTTTTGCCCGAGTACCAAGCACATAAATATCAAAGGGTATCACGTTTCTGAAAGCCACACCTTTATAAATGTACGGTCACCATCAATGCTTGCACAATTTTCCGCCGGGGGTTTCAATAGCGTTCATGTACGACCATGTACGACCAAATGTCAGTGGAGGTTGGTTACACATATGTGTACTTTACCCGATAATGGGAGCAGTGAAACACTTGCTCTGCTTTCCTCCTCCTCCTTCTCCTCCTCTCTCTCTCTCTCTCTTTGCCTCCATGTAGCCACCCTTCGTTGGAATCTTGACACGCAAGAAATTTATTGTAATATTACCCTCGACCGAGACTCGATCCAACTGGGACGTTCAGGGCATTACTCCACTTTTGGTCATGTTTTGGTGACATCGTAGACATTCGTTGTCCTCGTTCTCAACGACACGAGCCAGTTATTTCTTCTTGTTCTTCTTCTTCCTCCTCTCCGCCCTGGAAGGGGATGATCGTTCGAGTATGAGAACGATTCAGAGATGAGTTACGAGGCTTTTTCGGATGAAGCATCGTTGGTTGCGTTTATTGGTAATCGTTGCGTTTTTACGACCAGACCAGCTGAAAATTTATAGCTCGATATTTGGGATGAGGATGGTCTTTTTCTCGCGTACTCCTGAAAGTATTCTAATGAGGTAGAAAGCCATCGTTCGCAATTTCGTTGCCCTGTTTCGGGACAGGAAGTTGGAGCATCCTCGTTCGATGCTAATGACGTGATGAACCCTTCTTCTAAGAACCCTTTTTTTGGATGAGTGGCATGGGAATTTGAGAGGATCGAGATTGATAAATGTGCTCGTTCTCCTGTCAAGTAGATGAATCGCTTTTTGTATTTGCCTCTGTTATTCCTTTATATATTAGACCCTCCCACAAGTTTAACACCGTGAAGAAATCACTCTGTCTTCTCGCAATTTCACTTCACATTTTGCCAACAATAGAGGATACATCATACTGACACTGTAAAATGTTATTTCAACAATGTTTCTTTTTCTCGTTTTTATCAGTATCGTTTTTTTTTTTTCGTTCTTTTTTCGATCTTCTAAATATATTTTTTTACGCTCATCATCTACATTTTTTAACATCGATTCTTTTTTTCATCGCGATACGATCTAATGGTGATTTTATTAAAGATTTCCACGAAAGGAATGAGAATACGTCCATTTTCGTACACCGTCAGGTTCAATTATTCATCGAAGCTTATCTTAACCACCCACGCTTCTATTTTCCCCTTCCTTATAGAGAATCGTATCTCCCGGAATCCTTCGATTTATAAACTTTAACTCGACACACCGATCTAAACCTAAGATTCCCTTCCTGACACTGACAAATAGTGGAAAAACGGACATGTTTTCCACGAAGAATGTAGATCCCGCGTCACGAGATCCGACGCGGTGGTAAATACCATTTCCTCTCATCGAGGAGAAGGTTTCTTCTCGGTTCAGAGAAGATTCAATGTTTCCTTCCTTCGAGTAGCGCAAGTCGACCGACAATTTCGAAGAAACGAAATCGAGATGTAAAAAGACGACTGAAATTCTTCGTTCTCCAACCTTTGAAAAGAGAGGAGAGTTTCTGAAGGGCTGTTGCTCGAGTGTGTTGATTTATGATATATTTTTGAAGTACACGGAATACACAGATTTATTGTTGGAAATTGGCGAGAATTGATGTTTTCTTTTGTTCTTGTTGGCAACGTTATAACTAGAGAGTTACAACTATAAAACATATCAAGATTTAACAGACAAGAAATGTTTGTACATTTGCACGGGACGTTAAACGATAGTCGAAAGATAGATACTTGTTAGTTAGCTTGAATGGTGGTTTAATTTAAATTAGAACTAAAAACTAGTAAGTGCAAGAAAGTTCCAAAGTAATAGCTTGATATTAAATACGAGAATCCTCTTACGCTCTACGCGTATCTTAGACAAGTATTGCTTCAAACTTTTTTGTAAAATTTCTTTCTGCTGATTTTGACCGAATCTTCCATTAGTATTTCTTTGAAATAAAATCTTAACTGAAACATTTGTAGATACGGAAATCCTTTTGCTAAAATCGAAATCATATATAATTTAAATTGCGCACATTATCCTGTTGAAAATAAAAATATTTCTGTATTTAAAGATAAGATTGAATTAAATTTAAAAGGGATAAATACATGTTCACGTTATTTGAAACTCAATTTTATCCCTCGATTCAATCTTCTATCAAGAATCGAAACCCCGTGATTTCGAAGACACGATCCACAAATACCATTGATTAAATCAGACGAAAAGAAACCCAGATAAATAGAATCCCCGCTATATCCTCTCCCTCTCTTCTCTCTCTTTCATTTCCTCCAGATTTTTCCATTTCGTTCCTCCCAAAATCTTCAAGTTGCGTGTCTGATTGCGGGTAAATTGTTTTACGGAGTGCAAATTGTACGTGGCTAAAACAAATTGTACCGAACAATATGTCGCATTCTGTATTCCACGTAGGACATATAGGGGGAGAGAAAGCACGTGACATTTGTGCGTATTTAGGTAAACCGCGATAACGCAGGCGACGCAATACTCGCAACGACGCATAAATTTCAGATATCATTAAGAGATCGGTCTCTTTTTCATCAGCGGTTCTCAATCTTAGATACGGTTAGTCAAAATTTGAGGGTACTATAAAATATGTTAGCTCGGCAATATCATTATTGATTAAACACATTTAATTTAGGTATTGAAAATCTGAGAGTAATTTTGGGCAAAAATTGATTTTTTGATATGTAGAAAAAAAATATAAAATATAAATATTCGTACTGGACTTTTATATAAATGGAAATCTTAATGGATTCTTGGAAAATTCCAATCTTTTTTTCAAAGTTGAAGAGCAAGAAAAATTGAAGGGGTGAGTCTTTGATGGAGCATCATCGATTTTTTGATATTTTATAGATCTTTATAGAAGTAGTATTAAAGGAATAGTCTATCGAAGTGAAAATTATGATATTCTTTGTTTTATAGAGAACTGAAGTATTTTTCTTTCGGATATTTTTCTTTCGGATACGCGAAGCAATAAAGATTGAGAATCGTTTTTCTACAGGAAGAGCCTCTTTCGATGTCGTGAAAAAAGATCATATCTCATCCAGGGGGGGAGAAAAATACGGCGCCAGCCGCTCGTTAAGGGTGCCGACCTGTGAAACTTTGAAAATGACATTGCGATATGTCGCTTCGTAAGGCGCAATTAGGGTTGTCTGTTCGCGATCACCATGATTACACGTAGCCGAGCGGAATTCACGATATTTTCCTGGACATTTGCGGTAATATAATGATGTCTCTACTGTTATCCGTTCGAGTATTAAATTCACTACTCTGTCATATTTTTGCACTCACTTTCCAGAAATATTATTCGTATTAGTCGTAAATTTCATTTGCATTTCGTTTGATTATGCGTTAACAATGGATCTGGTGAAATTATTTTCATTATCTTCGATTTTGTTATTTCATTTGCAGAAAGATTATTTAAAGTATTGCTCGTTGCGACACAAAAATATGAATCATTTGTAATTGATAATTAAGAAAGAATCTGTTATCTGGAAAAAGTTACTTCAGGTTTATAAGATCTCCTAAAAATAATTTTTAATATATTATATTTACTTCTACTTTTTCATTATACATATTTAAAATATATTTTGAAAATTGAATGAAAATATTAATATTAATGCAATAATAACTCTTCTCACCATTAATACAGGAAGGAATATTTCCATCATACAGGAATCATAAAAACGCCTTTCAATTTCATCTTCCTCGATGCTATCTAAGTTTCGATTAACGTTGAAGCTTTAATTGCTCCGGATCGGGTTAAATTTTCCACAAGAGAGCATAAATCTTAATGTCCACTTTCCATAATTCATCTTTCCAAGACGCCATTTTTCCTTCTTTCTCTTTCGCGAGGATCGTTTTATTCCTCTCCCCCTTTCTTGCCGAGCGTTCGATTCGCACATTCGCGAATCCTCTTTCAATTTCAATCTCCATTGTATCCACCCTTTTCGTTTCGTAAATCCGCGCTTACTTCTTCATGCAAAGGAGTCGTTCTTCCAACGAATAATCAGGGTCAAATGCGGGTGAGATGCAAACCGAATCATGAACATCCAGTTACCCGGAAACACCGTGTCCGTGACACTCGACAAATGAAAATTTCTTCGCTCGCGAGAGCAAACAACGAGGGGATCGTGACTCGAATATCAAAATTCACGACTATCCCTCGAATCGAGCCAAAAGAAAGAAAAAAAATTTACAGCGCGAATATCGTTCACGTTCCACATAAAGTCTCTCCACTTTCAAAGTTTAACGATCTATCTACCGAAGAATCCAGTATGGTAAGGGTGATTCCTTTTTCCAGGAGCGACCAGTCAGATATTGCTTCTCGAATATCGAGTTTTGTCGATATTGACTCGGGTGAGTCGGGTAAAGTAGGTTGGGAAACAGGATTGCGCGGTGGGAAAGTGGAGAAAAATGGTCGAAATCGGTAGAAATTTCGCGGTGGAACAATAGAGGCTGTGCTTGGGGAGATAAACCACGATCAAGGGTGACTGCAAATACGGAAAACGGGGTGGAGAAAGAGAGTTATCTCCTCGGTGTTCAATGAAGATCGACTGTGGTTGAGACGCGTTGGCTAGCAAATGGGAGGAAAGAAGCAGGAGACGAAGACAAACCGCGCAATTTTCCACGACACGCGAAATCCATTCCAACGGAGAAATCGGGATTCCTCGCGTTGCTTTGTAAATTCTTTATCCCCCTCCTCCGTAGGGTTGTCTCTGCCTCTTGACACGCGAGATTTATTCGATGACGTTTGCCCTCGAAAACTCTTGACGAATAAGCAGAAAAATTTCGTTGTACGCGTTTACATCGCGATAAACATCCCTCATCCATATTCAGCAACGTAGTTCCTGAAACGTGGTCGAGTTATCAATGCGAGATAAAATGTAAAAATAAATTGTAAAAATTGACTCAGTTTGGAATTCGTTAAAGGAAAGAAGAAAAAAAGTACAATTTATAGGAATCATTGTTGTTATATTATTGTTGTTTAAGATTTTATAAACGATTGTTTCCTTGGTCATTGATTTCCTTGGAAATCAATCGTTTAACCATTTCGAGAGATTAATTTTTTAATCGAGAGATTGAAACGAGGACTGAAGCTCGATTTATTATTATTATTATTATTTTTTAAATTTATAAGAGAGAGATTGTCGGTCATCGAATGGTCGTGATTTGGGAAATCTGGCGGAAATATAATATTTGCGGACAAAGTGGATTAAAGATTTGAGTGGATTTGGCCGATTCGTGAAATCGTGTGCGAATTTGAACATTTTAATTTGTCATCTTTAGCTGTGATATCCGATCGATACGGAATTAAACGACGATGGTGATCCTGAGTGTTATTTGTTTATGCAATTTATATCTAAAATTGTATGCCGTTTTGTTACGATAACAATGTGAATATTGTTATGGATTTATCAATTACGGTTTGATAATGAATAACAATTGAACAATTGAAACGAGAAAAGAATAAATGTTAGATAAACAATTGAACAAATCACGATATAATTGTTTATTAATTATTACATATTAATTCCATTTTCATCGAATGAAAATGAGGCGAGCACGACATCGACAAATGTGTAAAATTTGCATACACTCAGCCAATCAATTTGCAAATTACTAGGTAGTAAAGGGGGATAAGTAATTCAAACTATAGGTTCAACGCGTAAGTCTTGAAATTTATAAGCCTTGAAATATATATATTTTACAGTGTATCGTTGTATTAAATTTTCATATTAACAACTATCCGTTTAATCCGATTTTATCTCTTAATAAACAGAGAATCCCTCCATCACTTTGTTCGAACCTTCTCCTATCCCATCAGCTAGATCTCATTGGATGGATCTACACGCGTAGAAAACTTTCCGTTCCGTTATATCCTCCCGGCTTTGACATTCTATCTTCCACTTAATACTATTATTAATCGGCCAGATACAAATCTTGGAGAGTTACACGAATTAATTATCCGTTAAAATGTATTATATAGAGATTAGTTTCACCTATTACGGATATTCGTGTCGGAAGTAATTTAAATTTCAATAAATTCAAAAGTAATTACTTAATTACGCTTAATTAACCAGTCGTTTCAAAATTCAACTTGTAACGATACATATTGTAGCATCCATTCAAATATTAGCGAGATAATGCCGCACGGAATCGTGCATATTCCACTTTGCGCCAATGAATATGAACTCGTGGTGGATATTAAATTGGCGTTGTAATGTTATTTATTACGGACAGCGTATTAAGCGTTCACGCACAATTCGATTTCTTATTATCACGTTATATTATTACCAAATAATCCTTTCTCACTCGTCGAAATTTATCACTCATCGTCGAATTTTCAAATGGATCGAAGTTATCCTGGCGAACACGAATTGGCACAAAATATTCCTTACTTGGTTTAAGCCAGTCTCGTGTCATTTTTTAATCCTTGTCCATTTTTTAATTCTTATCCATTGTTCGTAGACGTTGGTTTATTTGGGATACATCCATACATACACGGCGTGAAACAGTAAGCTCCGTGAAAAAAAGGATGAATAACCCTTTCAAAACCCGCCCAACTGTGTGTACATGGTTGTTTCACGATGATATATTACACGGAAGATATTTAATCCTTCCTAACGGTGAAAAAATATTTCCCGCGTTAACAGGATTTTGTAATGGCACTCGAACTCTCTTCGTTACTTTTTATTAATATTCAATCTGTTGTTAAGTTGACGTTAGAGCTTCTTACGTAACTTAGTCGTTAGTTCGTTACTTTGTCCGTTCTTGCTTATGTGAAGAATATTATTATTATTATTTAGAGGCTGAGGATATTCATGCATTTATGCATAAAATTTAAATGAATAAAAATCTATATA
>NW_006263534.1:1815633-1838141 GCF_000469605.1 Apis dorsata | reverse complement strand
ATATATATATATATATATATATTGCGATGTTTGAAGAATAAGTTGAATATTTAAACTGGAATTATTTGATACAAAATTTGTTTCTTTTTACAAACGAAGCATGTTGCAAATAATGTCATGCTTGAGTACATTTCGATTGGAAGATTTCTTTGATATATATAGAACGAGAAGATAGATTTTGTATATAATGTCTGATAATTGTGTAATTTTTAATGTTAATTTCATTACTTCCCACGTGAGATAATATCATGTGAAAAAAATTAAAATGTCATACGTTGGAAATGACATACGGTTTATTAAAATACGGTACATTAATAATAAAGATTTCTAACTATATTGTTTATTTAACTTTGAAATTTTAAAACAATCGTGTTGACGTTACGGAAAAAAAAAGAGAAAAAAATATTTCGATCTTTTGTACTGGTCGAAACAACTTTACAATTTTAAAATTCTAAAAACTATGGAAACTTCATGGGAAGTCTCTTCATAAAAATTCAAAGAAACTTTTCTTTCGTGGTATCTTTCTTTCAAGAATTTTCTTTACCACGAAGAGCTTAGCAACCTTCCAAAAGAAATCCATAGAGGTAGCATGATTGATCCCAAGGTAGCGATGAAAATTCCCTCTACTATGTTTCTACCTACTAGTCCAAACTTGAATGAGAGAGAGAAAGAGAGAGAGAGAGAGAGTAATTGAAAAGTTACAAGTACGAATCTCAAAGTACATGAAATGTGCATCAAAAGCATTGCTACGACCTCATGGAAACTATCGTTCATCTAACGTTTCATTGATCGAATAATTCGCGGCATTAAGGAAGAAAAAGAATGAATGTGAATTCCTATGTCATAAATTCAAAAATCTGCAACGTATATTCGAACGAGAAAAGTTTCTATTTCGTACAATCGACGTAAGAGCTTCTTCACCGGGATATAAACTCGACTTGGACTAACTTCGTGAAACTTTCCCCTCTTTTTGTTCGATCGTATTTCAACGATTGAAAAGATACAAGAGATTGAAAAGTTTACGAGTTTTTTGGGGTTAATTAATCGATGATCGACCGACGTTTTCGTTTTTCACGCATTTTCATTATCTCAGTAAAAAATCTACTTCACATGTTTGGAATTGGATCTAAATCGATAGTTCTTTAAACTTTTGAACCATGGAACATTGATCATGAGAAAATTTTGCGACACCGAAATAAGAGATTACAAAATCGGTAAAATATAATATGTGCGAATCTTTTATTAAAAATTGTAAAAAATCAATGTTATGTTTAAAATAGAATCACGAAATATCTTTAGTGACGTCAAAACCAACATTAGAAAATATTTAAGTCTAAAAAAAAAAAAAAAAAGATCATACATGAAGCGTGTCCAGAGTGCAAAATTATCTTGGTTTGTAGTTAATTTTAAGCTTCGTTACAATTTGAAGTTTCCCAGTGTAAATTGTGTCCAAAGAGAGAATTTTCCTGACGTTTCTCTGGCATTGCAGCCAGACATTTTCATGAGCCAAAAAACACATTGAAATTGTTTGACCCTAAACCCTTTCGACCTCTGAAGAAGGTAACTGCAATGCTGGCAAAACGTGGAAAAAATACTCTTTTTTGGACACTATTCACACCAAGTAGCCTTAAATTACTAAAATGACCTAAAAAATCTTGTATTTTCTTTTTTAAATTTTAATTTTATAACATTTAACAAATTTATAGAATAGTAATGTCCTGAATACTTATATTTAATGAATATTATCAAGAAAATATAAGAGATACCTAATAACTTATAGTTATAGTAAATAAATTATCAATATACTTACACGCTTTATTGTTAACATTAATCGTGAATATTTGATGTTGCAAAGATATAACGTGTAATTATACTAAATTACTGTCGTTGATGCTATATCGACAATGTTTCGATGGACGTATTGAACAGCAATATCGATATTTCTTTCTTCGAATAGTGATTTGTCGATTCTTATTGATGAATGGATACTAGATATAGATGGATGAGCACACAGGGCATATTAATTGTAAATCGACAACAAACGTCGTGTCGAAGAAATGACATCAATATTTCTTTCACAGTTACGAGTATATAGATAATTTATTGTATACTATTATTATCGATGTTCACAGCATCGTTAAATCGATACGTTAACTTCAACAAGTGATAACGAATGTTAAGAGTCCAATTTTTTTTAAATGTTTTCATTTTTTTTCTTATTGTTGTTACTTATTATCGAGAAAGATTAAACGGGGAAGAAAATGGAGAAGGGGGGCGAGGAAGCGCGACGTCATTTTTCACCGACAAACTTTCAACAGCTGCAGCACGACAAATCGTTCCCTGTCGAGTTGATTTCGAAACGATTTCTCATTGGGCGAATTTCCGGCTACGAATATCGTCGTTCTACCATCTCGCGCGTTATGAAATGTCATTGAAAACGGACGGATATTTTACGCCGTATTCCTTCCCGTGGAAATAAAATCTGTTGTTCCATTGTGGCGAATGATTTTGTCTTTTTTTTTTTTTTCTCTTTTTTCTTTTTTGACAAAGCTTCATGCACGAATAATTACCACATTCTAAGTTAATCACGTGTATGTTCACTCGCAGTTAAATCCGGTTAACTGCGATTAAACGGTTGCATCGTCGTGGATTTTTTTTTCCTCGTACACACTTTGTTCGAGAATAGGATTATCTATATGGTAATTCAAGTAGCGATTATTCAGATTAAAATTAACACGATCATCTCACGATTATATATTTTAATTGTCGTCGAAATTTTATCAAAGACGATAGAATTTCATTTTTAAATAGATTTTCATAATTATCCTTTATTTCTTTTCTTCATGTGTCTTTTTGTGTAAGATGAATTTAAAAAAGTTTTAAAGCGAGCAATTTTTTCATTTCATTTAAGAAAATAATTATTATAGAATTAATCGCGAAACAAGTTGAAGATAATTTTGAAAATTTATTTGATAAAAAGATTTTTGCTTTAGGAAAATTTGTATTTAACGATTTTGATTGAAGGGATACAAGAATTAAAAATAGTCTGAAAACATAGATCGCATGTATAGAAAAAAAACTTGGAAAATTACGTTGCAATTTTATCTCGTATCGTAAATTGCAAGGAAAAGTATAATCGATTTATAGTTAACGCCATACTTCCGGCGTGAACAAGTTCGAGTTTTCGATTGAAGAAAATTATTTTTACCAATGATAGTTTTCATTTATAAGTTGTTATTATTATAAAGTATGAAAAGTGGATCACGAAGCTTATCTTAACAATAGACGTGCACGGTATGAGATTAATCTCGTGTCTGCTGCTGCTATAATTAAAGAAGAAATGAAGGGTCTAGAAAAGATGACCATGAGATTACGTAGTAATTATTATCGTGTCGCAAGAAATCGCCATCAGACGAGAGGGAGTTTTCATTCCAGTTGTTTTTCCAATATTCTCTATTTTTTTTTTTTTCAAATCACTTCCTTTGGATAATACAGAATATCTATATTGGATATACTTTCGATTATTTTCTCAAAAGATAAATTGAAATTCGCAAATTTTATTTTCATTCATTCATATTGGCAAGCATTTTCAAGAAAAAATTATTGTATCGAGTGTTATCTCTCTATTTTTGATTTCTATGATGTTTCTTATTATTGTTATTTTTAGCTCCTATTCATCTCTCGGAGAATAATAAAATATAAATGAATTTGATTAGCTCGTTTCTTTTGTCAGTAAACGTACACGACGCGTATAGTATTTTCAATTTTCTCACAAATATATATCTTACTTTACTTTCATTAAACGTACTTCTATATCTATATAAACAACGACAAATCATCCCTGATATGATATAATAACACGTTATGTTTGGTTATTCTAAAATATTTTTCTCGATTGACAAAAATTATACATATATTTGTTACGTTATTCAATATATATTTCAATATATTTATACGAACAATGACTTTTTTTAAAAAAAGAAACTTTTGCATCGGTGAAAGAATTATAAAGATTTATACTTCGAATTATACATCGAAAAATACATCGAAAAAAGTAGAAATATGCAAAAGAGATATTACAAAGTCCCGGTAACTGATACAAAACTTTTTTACGAGAGACCCATTACATTTACATCGTTACAAAGTTAGTCTGAACGAGTTGAGTCTGAGCGAGTGCTTTAGCGGATCGAAGCGAGGCAAGTCGTGGAAGAAATCGAGGCTGGTTAAGGAGAAATGGAAGGTGGATAACGCGAATTTGAATCGATCGCGGATAGATCCGTCTCACTCAGGATCGAAGTCGCGAACGTTTTGTATGTATATGCGTCCGCAATCTTGGAACAGAAATTTTCTATTCGAGCCACGTATATCACTTGTTCGAAACTGTGGGAAGAGGTGAAGGAATTCGAAGAAGGTTGGCTCGGGACAGATCGATCTTTTCAAGGGATGGGAGCCAAGAACACGAAAAATGAAAGGTGCACGGGATGAATTTTTCCCGTGGTATCGTCTATTCCCACGCAGTTTCAATTTCCGATCGTACGACGAGAAAATTATCGTTAAATACAATTTTCACTGGAAATTTATATTTCAATTCATTTCACCTCCTGTTAGGAAATTTTAACTTTATTTCTCTCGTATAGAAAAAAAAAAAAAAAATGAGCGATTGTCACATCGTGAAAATATTAATGATCAAAATTTGTATCCTGTTGTACAGTCGTTCGTAAAAATTTCTATATATTTTATATAAGTTTAATGAACAAATTATGTTACGAAAATCTGTGATAATTTTATTTTTAATGAAAGTTTAGTGCAGATTTTATAAATTTTTTTTTTATTAGTGGGATATTATTTTGAAAGATTGATTGTTTTTTTTTTCATTTTTTTAAAAATAAATAATTTTGTAATCGTATAGAATAAAACTTCGGATAGAATAAAACTTTTATATTATTACATGTTTATATTTTAATGCTCTATTACTGCGTAAAACAAAAAGAAAAAAAGAGAGAAAAGAAAATTTTCTTTTGGAAAAAGAAATTGCTCCATACATAATTTATTATAGTTTTACTTATGAATTTTTATTAAAACAAACATTTTTTCAGTTATTTGAATTTCTTTATATAAGAAGATTGTATGTATTGACTGCGCCTAGATAAAATTTTGCTAACGAAATTTCAATTAATCGTGGATAAAATTAAATATAGTAATCGTTTCAATAATATAATTTCTATAACGTGAACAATATTCTTTATGAAATCTTTTTTTGCGATATTTTATATATATATTCAGTACTTCGATCCTAACTAAATTTCCAAGAGTATTCGCTAGATAAAAATTTGATTTGCACGGAGAAAATTTGATTTCCTTGGTCGAAATTCGTTGATACGTTCGAATGGCGGAATTCTACGTTTTCTTTCGTAAAATTGATAGGAATTGATTGATAAACTGATCCTAAGTAAATTTCCTCGAGCGCTTTCCAGAATAAATTCTCTATCTAGTAAAGTAAAGTTTCATTTATTATTATATAGCCGAGAAAGAATTTAATTTCGAGCGATATAATCCCGTTTGTTTTTTAACTGATTTGACGTTACATTCATCCCCTTCGCTTCCACGAGTATTAACTGTTAAAAATAATCTTGCGCCTTAATCCCACTCTTCTGTTTCATTTGATCAAAATTTCATTCTCGAAACTTAATTGTATGTTTAATACAATACTTGTTAACATATAGATCGAATATTCAGGATATCCTTTGCACGAAAATCATTTATAATATTAATTCCAGTTAAATTTTTCGTCAAATAAAAAAATTACAACTCACTTTTTTTAATTTTTTGAGAAACACGAACAAATATAAAATTGATGATCATTACTTGTTACAGAAAGCGATAAAATCTTCTTCCCTTTTTCTTTCTATTTAATTTCTTTTTTTATTATTATTATTTACCACTTATAAAAATTCAACAATCGTTGATTCTTTGTGCCGCTAATATAAAAGCAGAAGATGAATAAAATTCAGAAGAATTCTGTCCGTCCCAAAAAATATTAAAATTCATTTCTCAAGGGCGGAAGATCAAAGGCAAATCGACCCAACCCCACTATCGCCGACCAAGTCCTATCTTTTCGTGGTCGTGTTGCCCCGGCAATCGATAGGAGTGTCCGGACGCAGAGTGCACGAAGTCAAACATTATTATCGATAGTGGCCCCCCTCGTCCCTCGTTTCGTTGCGTCTAGCGTGCAACGTTAATTGGACATGCACGTACATCCTGCGGGTTTATGGCTGGAAAGGCGTCGTTCAACCGACGAGTCGCTCTCACGATTGTTTCTCGACGACGGCGTCTCCAACGAGCCGTGTTTCATCGACTTTGTTATTCCAGACTGACAATCGAGTCAATTAATACCGTTCTAAATCTATCTATTCGAATTGGCATTGTGATTGTTAAAATTCCCTCGTGTATCTCGCGATACGAAGCGAAAGCACAGATCAGATTTCATGACAGATTTCGAAAAAGGATTAATAAAGAATGAAGTTTCTTTTTTTCTTTTTTTTTTTTCTTAGAAATTGCAGGTGATTCACCTGAGATCTTATTTTAAATCCTTCTTTCCCTGCGGTGTTATTTTAAAAAAATGAGAAATGAATAATTGATCAGACTCCCTGGTAGAAAAATGGACGTAGGATGATACGAATTTGTCCTTTGAGAAGATATGGCAGCCTTGCTAAATAAAGGTTTCTCACCGGTGTATTAATAAAGATAGCGATCTTAATGATGATATGGCATGCAAAGATATGGATCAATTGGAACGTTTGTATTTTACCATAAAATCAAAACGTTCTATCTATTGTTTGTTTATTTTTCATTTCATATAAATATATATATATATACAGATATGTTTTGAATAAGTGATAGCAAAAAGTGATAAAAATATTAATTTTCAATTTAAATTGTCGAAACTCGAACCTTGAAAGTTAATATTTAAAATTTTTTATTTTTTATTTATACATAAATATATTAAAATATTTCGATTAAAATCAGAGATACATTTACGTGGATCCCTCCCCTCATTAATTCTGCACGTCCGATACGAATTGACCAACGGTATGTAACATTTATCGTTTGTCACCTCGGCTTGTTGGAAATGCAATTTGCCGAAACGATCATCGTGTAATATTGGCTGGAATGAGATATGTAATAGAATGACATTAACGGATCCCGACCTAAACCTCGTTACAATTTACCGTGATCGTTATAGAGCATCGTGTATTGCCTCGAATGCAACAGATGTCCCACGGAGAGCCGTGAATTTGTCATTGGATTCAATTAATACGCTTATCCTAAAAGATTACGTATTACGATTGTTCGTATGTTTACAATAGATACAATTGAATATCGAGAATAGAAATGTTAAATCTCGCATTGTTGTTGCATTAATGTTGCATTGTAACCGAAGATTCAATCCGACAAATTCTGGTTTGTAGTTGTAAGGAATCGATTTATTATTAAGCTCTTTATGAACGAATTATTAAAATTATTATCGTTGGTTTTTTAAATGAAACGAGGCAAATGATAAAGGAAATTTTATCTATTGTGTTATTTCAAGCCGGCGACAACCAATTATTCTATTTACTTGCGAAATTTTATAAAATTTGTCACATAAAGTAACAAGTTTTAACAATTGAAAATATTATAAAAAGGATTAAGAAAAATTTCTTTCAGACCAATTTTTAACATCTTTAAGAACCAATTAAGAAATATTCAAAAGAAATATTCTCAGATATTACAATTATTACTTTTCTTTCGAAACTAAGTTTCTAAAAATGTTTACTTATAATACCATCAAATAAATATATTTATCTAAAACAGTGTACGTCTGAAAATTAAATTGTTCAATTCATTATCAACTCTATACCCTTCGAATTATGCAGTGGAAAGATGAAGATGACCATTGATACAACAATGATAAATCGTAATCACGATGAAAACATGTTCAACGCGTTCTCTCGCAAATTCAAATGACGCGAGATCATCTCGCCCCCAGCTGGGCCTACAGTTATTCAGTCCAGTCCGTCGTTACATTGTGGGAAAATACACAATTGCGGAACCGAGTGGAAACAAGCCGCGTTTTCCAGAGGAAAAGTTGACGAGTGGGAATATACGTGGCGTGGGCGAACGAGTTAAATCGAGGATCAATTAATTTGTGGCGAGGGAAAAATGAACAACAATGACGTATGTTGTGGTTTCGAGACGAAACGTGAATAGGATACAGAGGTAATGGAAGATTTTTTTTCTTTTTTATTGCTTAATTTCGAAATAAGTTTTAATTGCCGACGTTGTTAGAAAGCTTCGAAGTGTGGTGGAATAAATATAATTAGAATAAGAAACCCGTGAAACGTGTTATCTCGTGTCTTGTTTTATACGTCGTCCTCGAGAAACTTGTTTCCGGCGATAGTAACGATAGAACGATGATAGTGAAAATTTTCCACTATTTTTTTTTTTATATGTATATAGTTGCTTTTGTTGAATTGGACAGTTTGATGAAATTTCAAAATTTCTTCACACAAATCGATCATTATTTAAATTTAGAAAAGGATGATGCTATGCATTATTTAAATTTAGAAAAGCATAATAGAAAATAGAATAATTTTAAAGTTTTCGATCAAAGTGTTCGATCGTCCGTGAATAAATCTTTTGAATTGAATTATTAATTTTAAAATCATTCTCGTTCGTAACGGTTGGAGATATCTTTTGCAAATAATTCCCTTTTCGCACACGCGAATTCAAGATTATCCCGTAAATTTACATTGATGATGCTCTTAAAACGATCGTTTGCACTCCAACAAAGAAAGACAACAGATCTTTATATTCCTTCGCCTTGCAATTTTGTACCCAGAGGAATTCTTCGTTTGGAAACAACAGGTTGAAATTAATAAATATAATTCTTTGGAATATAATTCTTAATTAAAATACTTTCTCTTCGAATATTCGAGAAAAAGTTGATAAAACATCTTTGGAGATTCGATAAGAAATAGTGAGTTAATCGTAAGATGGAGCAGTTGCAGAAGATTAGTCGATTGAACTTGTTTCCATGATACGTCTTGTTATTTCGAAAGTTTTTTTTTTTGCAACATAAGGCGCACTTCTCGTGAATCATCAACTAAAATGTAATTATTTCGTGACAAAATTTACAAAACCATGAACCCATAAAGATATCTAATTTTTTCTACAATTATCCAAATATGAAAATATGGATGAATTAAAATTGAAACAGGAAATTATTTTCGAAAAAATAACGTAGAAAGTGTAAATCTTTTCTGCCAGGATTTCGATATCGAGCTTGTTGTATAAACCCCTATCCCCTTGTTCCTATATCTTGGTTCGAGAAGAAAGAAGGGATGAATCCCCTGTACGAAATCGAATCGACGATAGCTGAGATACGCAGAAAGTAGCATGCGTGCGAGCCAATCCATTTGCGAAGACTATATCAAGGACAATACCGAAGTACATAGTACATAGTACGAAAGGATTTTCGTAAATGGCGCAATCTACCGCATCATTTACGACACCTGACGGAATAGTCTGATAAAGTGAATAGTTTAGATAATGCTGGAGAGAAATGAGGAAACATAAACGAGGAAATGTATCGAAAAACTGGCACGTATATAATATCCTTTTATCCTCGAAGAAAGAGAAAATAAGATTTCAGAAGATTGAAAAAAAATACACTTTTAACACTTAATTAATTATATAAACATTGTTTGATTCAAGAATTCAAAATTTTATCAAATTCAATTGATTATTGATTTATATTTCAATATTGAAATTTATTGATTGTTAATTTTCCCTTTTATTTACCATAAAATTAAAGATTTGTTATTATTCTCCTCAAGAAATTTCCAGAAAACCAGATACCGTAATAACGTGGAAAATTGTGGCTATTAAACAACAACGACACCAACTGCTCCTTTATTCGGAGGGTATCGTGCAACGGGTTTAATTAAAGATGAAAATTCGCATCGCCTTGTGGACGATAAACGGAATTTGAATCATTCTTAAAATAACACAGAGCATATAATGTCGCATTAGCATATCTCGTCCTACCCCACTGGGATACTTGTAAACACACTTTAAGGCGGAGCGGAAAGGTGTTTACCGACTGTCTCGCCGTACATTAATTTCGTTCCTCGTTACATAAAAGTCTCCTGTCTCTCCTTCGTCGTTCAATTACGCTCTTTTTCCGACCAGGGAAATAAGTAGAAGGAAGTCGAAACGAGTCCCCTGCGAAAGGGGACGAAGAAGAAATTGTTTCGAAAATTGTTTGAACCATGGAACAATGGAAGTACCGCATCTTAACCTTTCTCATTCTATCTCAGACAGATAGAATACAGAAATCGTTCGTTAAAACGTAATTGAAATTCAGATGCATAGCCAATTTCACACTCGAATACAATTTGTGCTCGTCTGAAAGTCTGCGTGGGAAGATTAAGAAAAGTTACGCTCGGGGGTTGCGGCGAGTAACACGCAACGAGAAAACATCTCGGGTGCAATACCATTAATAATCCACATCAGGCATACCTCAAAGTATAAAACTAACGCTCCTCGCGCGAAAGTAATCGAATAACTAGGCACGGTATTATGGAAATTAATTATTTTACTAGAAACTGTTATGCTTCTGTATTTCTGCGTGGAGCGATTCAAATGGGAGTCGTTTCCTTAAGATTCATTCAAGTTTCCTGGGCGTAGACAATGGTTACCGGTTAATATTCCACAAAGGAATATTGTTGTTCAATTGTAATTGCCCGGAGTTTGAGAAGTTTTCAACAGCCGGCCACTAGACATTGTGTTTTCACTGACTCCCTATGCGGGTGTATGTATTTTCGTACCACTTTCGAGCGGAGTGATGAATTAAAGAACTAGGAGGGAATACTAAAAAGGACCCGTAGACTATTGTCTCTGACATCGTGACGAGACTTGTGAACATTCGCCGACTTTTCCCCGTTATATATCTTTTTCAAAACTAACGCGAACCATTGTACACGATCGATAAACTTAATCGATAAACCTTAAAAAAGAATATCGCGTTTAAAATTTACGAATTAATCGAAAAAAAAAGAAAATACGAGATAAAAATAATGAAATATGATATAACAAGTTCTCGTATCACTTTCAAAAATCTTCGAATTTCATTGCAATTCGCGCGTCGTCGTTAACCTAGCTTAACACAATCATAGCCGAAAGAAATCATGCCCGAAAAGTTTTCCAAAAGTTTTCCACATCGTGGAACGATGAAACTTACCTGAACACTTCGAAGAGAGAAGAGGAGCGCGACGGCTCGGTTAACAGGTGAGAATCGAATCGGGTTGCGGGAGCGCGGGAAAGCGGTGCCTCGTTGATCAGCCGGTAACTCGCAAACTCCAAAAGTGGTTCGACTCGGCCGGTTGACGTTGATCGCTCGCGACCAGTAACAACGACTGTTGTTGCGTTTGCCGAGGATTGCGCGTTCGATTTCGATTCCGTTTTGGGGGGCGAAGCAGGTGAACGTGGCTCGTGCGCTCTGGATAAAGACCGGATCCGTTGCCAAGACGAACACACCGTTACGGACGAGCTAGCTCTGTCCGGTACTCCGCTACGGTGCCGGGTACTATCCTCGATGCTTTTAGTCGGCGTCTGCGCTCTCGTAACCTTCCGACCTTCTCTTCCACCTGCACACCCCCACCTAATGGCCCAGCGTATTTTAGACTGCAGCCGCGCTAGCTGCTCTCTCTCTCTCTCTCCTTCCGCCCTCCGCTCTCTTCTCCGTAAGCTTGTCTCCGTCTCCCTCTCTCCTGTGCGCGCACCTGACTACCCCTACCACAACAGCACCTGATGCTGCACCTGAGCTAGTAGTAGGGGTCAACGCTTCTGCTCCCATCTTATGCGAGGATATATAATCAACCCGAATATAACCTGTGGACCATCGACTGAGGCGCTTTGTATCGCGTGTGAACGGTAATTACGAGTGTTTGCCGAGAAGGTGTGGGGGATATTTAGGATTTTGTACATGCCGCTGTGTAACTGGCAGGTGGTTACTTTGACGAGCGTATCTGCACTTTGACGAAGAGGCAATAAATTGGAAATGTGATTGATTATCGAGTCGTTGGGTAATTAGATTCGTTCCACGATTTTCCTCGTGGAAATCAAGAATGAAAATCACCGCAGACCGCGGAAAATCTATCCTTTCGATGGTTCTGCTGCGATTGGGAAGGAGAAATATTCGATTATCGAGTGATTTGAGTGAATTTCGTTCGATTTTGATCTTAATCGTGAAAAAATTAAAGATCAAATATTATTGAAACTTGTGTTCGTTCGATGGAGAAATTGAATATATTGGAAGGAGATTGGAAGGGGAAATGTGATTGCGAAGTCTTTTGTTTTTTTGAGGAGGGGGAGGGGGGAGATAGAAGAGAGAGTGGGAGGATAATTAAATTTTATTTTGACTTTGCTCGTGGAGAATTTCTGTTATACGTTTAATGAACTATGTTTATGGACTTCTTGGTTATTTCATTAACGTTTATTTAAGATCCATTATGTGAATTATTATTATTGGAGTTTTTAATCCTTCTCCACTCACGCAACGCTGCTTTAACTAGAGATTGTATATAATGTCGTGTTGGCATTAATATCGTGAAAAGATAAAGATGTCTCGCTTTTTTCCACCTCCATTCCACCTCCATTCCACCCTTTTATTCGTTTTGGTAATATACCTTATAACATCATCCGCTTCTTTCTTTCTTTTTTTTTTCAACCAAATCTCTTTTATCGCCGGAACAGATTTCCTCTATAAAAAATACACATTTCGATCCGCAAAATTACGTATCCAAAAGAATCTTGAAGAAGTATCGGGGATATATAGCGGTTGTTTACTTAGAATTTAGATGAGAGTTACACATCTACTTCGTAGAAGGAACCAAAGAAAATATTACCAACATTTTCATGCAAATAAACGTGTCATTTATCGAAAAAGACCGATAAGGAAGAAGTATATCGTCTTCTTTGCTTTTCTCGAAATATTTTGTCAACAATTCAACCACAGTTTTTTAAGGTAATATATCCAAATATTCTCTTTTTCTCTCTCTTATATTTACATACTGTAATCGGTACATCGAATTTTTCGAAATATAATCAGTATTGGAAGCCATCGAGAAACTTTGGTTTGAGGTAGAATTCAGTTTCACATTTTGAATTTTGTTGATTCAGTCACTACTGTATTTATACGCTAGACAAACTAATCAAACTTCAATCTGTTCGTGGGTGGAACGTGAACCGTGTCTCCGACCGCAACTCATTCATAAACTCCAACTCGAGATTAATTTTATTTTTAAAGTTTCTATTTCGATAAATTCTTCCTCAACGGGAAAAAATTCGAGCTTAAAGCTATTCGAGCTGTCTGGGTATTCGCATCCCTTGGGTATGTCAGACGCGGGAGGTAGTTACCACGGTATCGATGCACCTGAGATACAGAGAGGTCAATGTTTGCACGCACAACTTTGATGAGATTCAAGTTACTTTCCAGGTGGGGGGGTATTAGATAGGATGCAACGGTAGAGGATAGGTTGGTGCAAGCACGGAGTCGAACGACGCCGCACGGCCATTCAATTCTGCCAGCTCGTCCAAAGTTTTCCAATTTTACGTTTGCCGTTGGACGGATCACCTCGGATCATCTCGTTTCCTGCTACTTTTTTACACCCAGAGTTATGCCAGTATCTCTTCTTCCCCGTGTTTATTTTAAAAATTGATACAAAGAGAGAGAACGTATTTTTTCATTTATATTCTTTCATTTTTTTCGTTTCGTCTCTTTGTTATGTTGTTTTTTTTTTTTCGTCTCTTGTTAACAGAGAATATCCTTTTCTTCGTTTCTTTTTTTTTTTTCTTTAAATCTGATGATATTTAAAATTTTTAACCAAATGAGAAAAATTTTCATCAAACGAGTGCATTCCTTTTTGCAAATATATATTCCTGCAAAAAGTTGTCTTCTTTTCTTCAAAAGTTTGTATCTATTGTTAATGATTTCAGTATTACATACAAATCAAAATCTTATTATCTTCGCCCCATTTCTATCTTCTTCTCTCTTTCTTTCTTTCTCTTTCTCTTTTTTCCTTTTGAGTCTCGTTAGTATCTCTTTTACCTTCTTACTTCTCCTTTCTTCTTTTTTATTTTTTCCTCCCCAATAAAATCGACCTTTGAGATTTTAAACCCTGTAGCTACGCCAAGAGGGAGGGATGTGGAATGTCAAAGAAGAGAATCTTCGATGACGAGGAAGGAAAGTTCTCCTCGTTCTGGAACAGAGGCAACGACCGAAATCGAGGCGACTTGTTTTCTTCGTGGAAAGGTGGATTTCGTCGACAAACATCGAACTATTCATTTTGAGAGAGAAAAAGAGAGAGAGAGAGAGACCTGGATTTCCTTTTCTTGCGTGCTCTCCTCGACACGACCGATCGCGTACGTGTATCACTCGAAGACACGAGGCGATGATTTACGGTTTAGAAGAGGGTTCTTCCGGTTCGATAGGATCGGTAGATGCGCGTTGATGAATGTTTCAAACTGATGGACGATAAATAAACGAGATTCGTTTGCCGATATGTATCGCGATATAATCAATTTCTCCGGGAGACACGAGAAATTTTTAACAAAATTTTCTGTTAAACGAATTGATTAATCGAGAAGGTGAGAAATCTCGTTTCGAACACGTGATTGAACGCGAGATTTCAAACATCCTCTGATAAATGATTAGTTATAATGAAATTTCAATTAAATCGTATGCATGATTGGCTTCGTCGAGGTTGATCGCGATAGAAGGTTTAATTGCGAAATTTATGAGTCTTTATTATTGCCAATTGCTTATTTCAATTGTTTATTTTTCTGGAAATTAATAGAATAATTCATTTTGATTGATTTTCATTTGTAATTGATTTTGTCATTGCAACAAATATTTCTCGTTAGATTTAAGACAAAGTTTTGGAAAGAGGAGTGCACAATAATCTTCACGAATTTAAAAGAGATGTAGCCTGGCACGCTAATTATTTCCTAGAAAATATCGTTCAAACCTGTCCTCTCTCCAAATGATCTTTTTCAAATCCATAAAAAATATTCGCATCCTGAAAAAAACAGGATGGTGCAGCTTATCGCAAATCAAAAAAAAAAGCTTGGCAATAGCGAGAGAACGATCGTTTGGAATTGCGATGAAATAAAATTTCGAACGCGCCCGCTTCTCGATCGTTCTCAGTTCGAACTGTAACTGAAATATCGAGAAATTCCTCGATATCGTTTTCGCTTCGCGAAGAATCGCATCACTCTTAAAATAACTTAGAAATCTGTCTATTGGGTCCATGAACCCAATAGGTAGCGTGAATAATTCATCCCTATTCGGGACTCGAGTTGTCTTCCTTCGCTTTCCTCCGCTTTCCTCCGCTTTCCTCCGCTCCCCTCTCCTTGAATTGAATTTCCAATAATTCCCTTTGGATCGAAGATGATTAATTTTTGGCAGAAGATAAAAAATAAGTTTCGCGCTTTGTATCCAAAACACAAGCATATTACGTGGTAAATATAAATCGTCCTCCTGATTGAATCAATTTGAGCTCCGATCCAATTCTCTTTGACTCGAGATCCACGCGAAAAAGGCGCAGGAGAGGATTTTATCCCGTACTAGGCCTAGGAGTTTTCCCTTTCGTGCCGGTAACTTCATCATGATCGGGTGGAAAGTCGTCAAGATCGACGATGGGGGGTTAAGTGATAAGCGGCTAATTTTACGATCGAGGCTGAGGCGCTTCATTTTAGGATTATTAAACGCTTTGAGACGAAAGTCGTAATTTAGGAACTGTTAACGTGTAATAAGTTATGGGACGTTTTAATGAATCGTGAACTTTCAAAGTTGCTCCTGGGTCCCTAGCTTATGATTCTCATCTAGCAAGCTGAAACAGAAGTAGAATTAAAGATGGAACATGTTCGAGTGGTATAAACAAAAGTGAATGGCTGCAAGTTTTAAAAAGCATAAAAGTGGACGTGAATGGTCGCTTTATTTTTTTCTTTTTTTTTTCTTTTTGAAAAATCGGAAAATATCGAGTTTTATTTCTGATCAAATGTTTTTCTTTCTTTTTTCCTGTTTGTTTTGCGATATTGCGTGCGACAATTTTTAATGGATTCTTTATTCATCGAGAAAGATAATGGACCTTGAACTATTTCTATGATAATCCGTGATGATATACGTTCGAAGGTATTACCATGGTTTCATCTCCACGAAAGAAATATCGTTTTAATCACGATTCGCCGCTTTCGAAAATTACAAGACATCGAATCTGTCCATAAACGAATTTATTAATCTTCGTCGATATAATCCAATAATCGATATAATTTTCGAGCGTTTAATATTCTCCAAAATATATTTTCCGCCCCTTGATCAAGGGTGAAAATGTTATTGAATTAATTTACTTGCTTTATCGGACCCACGATAATAACAAAGGAACGCGTCGTCGCTTATTCGTCAATGTGAAATGAAACTCGACGTTTGGCTGGTATGCCTTTCATCCGGCAGATACGCCGATGAAACCGAAACGCGACAGAACGGAATTTCCAATTTCCTCTTATCTTCGGATGAAATCAAACCTCGAAAAGCGGCGCGGCGATGGTATGCGACCAACTTTCCAACCTTGTCAATGTTTGCGTGCATCAACGTGCGTCTGAACCGTTCGCGAACCGCAACTTCTCTCCTCCCCCCATTTTGCTAAATATTCGACCAGTCCAAGTCGAATAATCGAGATTCGATTGAGTGAAAAGTCGATGTTTGTTTTAATTCTTTGTGCGGGGATACCGCTTAGAGTGACATGATTTTTTTTTTTTTTTGAATTGCTATTATTGAAAGCTATGATATCTCCACCAACGTCTTAAATGATGTGGATCAAGGCGGTGTAATTTCATAAATTGAATTTGAAATTTTTAAGCTTTCGAAGAGGATAAAAAAGAAATGTTGAACGTGAAATGAATTCAACGCCAAGTTGGACTTGGAAGAACGCGCTTTGATTTCATCTATCCAAACTGAATTCCCTGTGAAACGAGCCATGCGTATGCGATTGTCTCGCCTTATTGCCTGTTACAACGTCCCCATCCTTTGGATGGAACGTTATCTAGAAATAGAGATTCTCTTTGCGGAAATTGGTCCACCTACTTAAGTAAAGAGAAGATATGTTTATTATGTTTATCGTGAAAAATTAAGAGAAGTTGAAGAAATATATTTTCATCCATTCCTGTTCCATTTCTTATTCGAGTAGTTATGACATAGATCTAGAAAATATATGGAGTATACCATTAAAAAAACTATTTGTGTATAAAAATCTAATCTTTATTGGATTGTTTGACATAGTCTTGTATATTTATCATTCGTTACAAATAAATTGTAGATTTTTATATAGTTCAAATATTCAATTAATAATATTAGAGAATGTTAAAAACATACTTTATAAATTATATATATTTTGTATCAATAATGGATCGTTGTAGTTCACGAATGAAACTTCGAGTTTTCACGTAAAAAACATGAAAAGAAATTAGAAGAAAAATTGCGAAACCATGCCATTGAAGTATCTTTTTGTTTTATCCCGATATCTCGATCAGTTGTCGAGATATAAGGATTCAAGTGTTCGAGATGGTATATAGGTTGAATGAATGAACGCACGACTCGCTGACCTACATTTTTTTCCTGGAAATGTGTACTACTATATTTTTCTAGGAATCGCGTCTGTTACTTGTCTGGAGTTTGGGATAGGTCAGTGAGACGAAGTGCGAGCGAGAGGTCCGAGTAAGGAACAAGAACGGAGATAGTAAATTAAAAAAATTACCTTTCTCTTTGCACGACGATATCTCACGAACCAGAAGTCGTATCGAAATGAATCACAGATCATTTTAAAGGGCAAGGTTCTGCGCTTCTAATGATCGTTCATTCGTCGACCGGAAGTTATTATCTTCAGAGTTATAGCGGTTTAAAGTTTTCCTAATTTTAATAGAGTTTAATCGAGTTTTAAGATAAATTACGCGATAAATATATTTGTTTCTGGAAAAATATCGCTTACAATTGTCTTACCATTGACTTAAGAGATAATTCACAGTTAAAGTAAATTAGTTTTCACAATTGGAAAACAGAGGAAGCAAGTATACGAATGCAACCAATTAAGTTTAACTGCTGTTACATTTTATTTTATTCTTTCGTTTTTACACTTTCAAATTCATGATTTATAAAAATTTTCTCCGTTAAATTCATCCTCTATTTTCCATACACATTTGATAGATCGAGATAAAAATATCATGGAAAACAAACGGGATGAAAATAGCGACGAAAGGGCCACTTGAATGTGTTTCCAACAATCGGGACACGTTGCATGCTCAATCGCGAGGTATGAATAAAGAAAGCGCTGCAGCCATGTGGGCGATTCAACAAAAAAAAAAAAAAAATCGAACGAAACGTGTCACGATTCAGAACTACCATTGAACCAAAAAATACTTGAAATTCGCGGAAAAGTTTTTCCGTGCAAAGTATTAAGCTTCTTCTCTTCGAGATTAAAGGGAATACAACCATACGATGCACGAGCGTATTCTTCTTTTGTTTTATCCGTTTTCTTTGTCTTTAAATTGGCTCCCACGCGTATATCATCGATCGTAAAAAAATTTATCGACAAGCTATGAAATGCTTCTGCTATTATAGGTGAATTCAGGATCCTGCAAGCCGTTGATATAGAAAAATATCATTTAACACTCACGACGGGAAAACGATAAAAATAGAAATCGTTTTCTTATTTCGCGCGTTTAACTATTAATTCTCCGTTAACGGAAGAAAAATGGTGTATCGGTTAAATCACGTGATTTAAATTACCAACGATTTAACTCGTTGCATTTCGAAGCTTCTCTAATCACTTAAAACTATTAATTCCAAATTTAATTAAAGCTCGTCCTAATTTTTTCAAATCAAATTTTTATCGTAGAAAAGAAATACTCCCTCGCTTTTCTCCGCCATTGTGATACAAAATCACACTTTTTCGTAACGTAAAAAAGAGAACTGTATTCGATATAGGACATAATTTTTACGATTGTCTGAAGGATCGCTCGTAAATTCAGAAATAAGCGCAGTTGCACGATATATTTGTATCGTTAGTTACCTCCCCTCCTCCCTAAAAGAAAAAGAAAGAAAAGAAAAATGATCGTAAAGGGACGTAAAACCACAAATGACAATAATCAAAAAATGTATCGCAAATCCATCGCGAATTACGTTTCATTGAATTTTCGAGTCGAGTCGGGGGACACGTTTTCAATCGTCGTCTTTTAAACTCATCCGGACTTGATGCACAGCCTCGTCGTGGAATGGCGGCCAAGTACTTTGACCCGGGCTTATCAGCCTTAAGTCGGGGCTTTCCCTGGCTCCTTGTAATGGCGTAACGATCCCCGGATTTTCTTGCCAACTCGAGGGAAACGTGACTCTAGCGGGCATGTCTCTGAATAAAATTTAAGAGACATTACTAAATCATCTCGGAGACGCGAGCGCAGATACGCATTGCGTAAGGGGTTTCGTAACTTTCTTCCAGTGGAATTACACGCGATCATTCGTCATTCACACGCGTGAATATCTAAACGGTGGTCTTTCTTTCTCTGGCGATAAACGAGAAAATATTTATATTATTTTTTTTTTTCAGACGAGGGAATATCTTTAAATCTTGCAAAAAAAAAAAAGAAGGAAAAGAGATTTTTGAAAATTTTTAATTTCTTTTAATTATAACGCGTAAATTTTGATCAATGGATTTTGATAGTGATGATGGATAGGGTGACAATTTCGATAGTTTTCGAAATCGTTTTCAGATTTATCGTCCTTTATCGAATTGTCGATGAGGATGGTATTTTATTGCACCAAATATTCGCCACTTTATGAACTTCCTACTCGATCGCAGTACGGTTTATATATCGAAATTGCAATGGTTTATGTTCTCCAATGAACGCAATATATAAGCAGGTTTGAATATCATCGATTGTGTGCCATTTACCCATTGATAGTCGAGAAGGTATTAACGATTTTATTGCGATAATATTCCGTAACATCCCCGATGAACAGAGGCATTATTTCGAAATACACTTAAAGATTTATTTCATTGTAACCAAAGCAAGCAAAGTTCGAAATTTTTTAAAATTAAATTTTAAAAAAATTGAATTTCAAATTTAATCGTTTCTACGACTTATTACAATCCATAAAGTAAAAATTGGATTCTGTAAAAATTCGATTCCTCTGTGCATTCGTTCAATTTTCAATCTTTCCTCTCCATTCTTGATTTAACATTCATTCAAGAAACCTTGTGCTTGTTCCAAATCTTTAAATATTTGACGTGCTTGTGTTTTGTCGTCGCGTTTCCATGCGATCTTCTTTTTTGCTGATTCCAATGGAAACTTTGAAAGGAAAATATGTCGAGACCTGTTCGACAAAGGATGCCTCTGTCTCGTACAAGAAGTAATTTCCGGATGAACGAGAAACAAGGTAGAAAATTGATGGAAAAGTTCTCTTTTATCGTTCTATTACAAGAACGATCCGATTCATAATGTCAATCAGTTTTTTGGATTTCGATAATCAGACCGCTTTGTTATCACGACTGTAGAATATAATTACTCGTTTGTATTACTCGCTTAACTAACTGCACAATTGTACGCGACCTACACAGCCTACGTTCTCTGCTGCAGCGAATATTGAAACCTGTTGCAACCGGGTGGAAGGATTTAATGTTCTCCTCTTCTCAATCGAATCCGTTTACTCCCTTTCTCTCTTTTTCTCTCCGTCTTTGTCAAACGATCGAGAATCAATTCTTGTCACGCTCGATCTACGATTTACTTTCCTTCGTGTGGATCCTAATTGTCATACCTGACTGTATCTCTCTTCTCTACTTGATTTTATTGGATCGTGTCAACGTTTGTCAATTAAATCAATTATTTCGCTTCAATCAATATATATATATATTTCTCATTACGTTATCCACGTAATATCGTGTTAATATCTATCGAACTTCTCTGGACAGACAGACATTGTATCGAGTCGACAAACTCGAGCAGTTTTTGATCAACGAAACTTTTTCAGGATCTCGTGACAGGAATGATCTCGTTTCCGTTCGAGAAACGAGAACGGAAAATTGAAAAAAAAAAAAAAAAAGAAAAAGGAAAAATTTGCAAGGAGGAGAAATGGACGGGGAAGGAAACAAGCGTCGCCTCGATTTGATCTCATTGTCAGCTGTTGCAACTTGGCGAAGTCGAAGGAAATGCGGTCTGAGCAGAGATGGGAATGCAATTGACTCGGCAACTTACGGAAAACACCCTCGTTCCTCGCCGTGCTGCCCTTATTAGGCTCCCTCACCGTGCACAAAAGCTTCGTTGAAAAGTTTCCCCGCGAGAGAATCCGAGGAACGTCCGGCGAAGTTTCAAGCTGATTTTCCTCGGTAACGATCTTAAGATAGTAATGCCATTTGTTCGTGCAAACCGTGGAAAATACAATTAGAGGATTATAATGGTTGTCGGCAGATCGATGAAACTTCTTCTTCGTTTATCTTGCCATATAATTGGCATATCGTTCTAATAGCTTTCTTCGAGTTGTGCCATCGTTTTATTTCGAAGAAACTTTTTGATACAAACATTTTGAAGGAGATTTGCTTCCTTTTTCTTTTTTTTTTCTTTTTCCTTGAAAGATTATTTGAAACTCGTTGTATTTAAAAAAATTGTCGTCGTATAAAAGTTGTTGGGAATTGTTTGAAGGCGAAGAGAAGAATTTGGAGATTGTTTCAAGAAGATTACCTTTAAAAATCGCGTGAAAAATGTATTGAGAGAAAAAGGGATATTCGTAGGAAGCTCGCGCGGAAAATAGAAGGTTAAGAAGAAAGAAGAAGGCCTTTGAAGAAATCTATGAGAGAAAAACTTTTAAACTTTTAAAGCTTTAAACTTATATAAAAATAATTTAATATATCTTGATTTAAAATGTCTCTTCGTCTCCTTTAAAAAAAAAAAAAAAACAATTTTAAAGTAAATGAGCTTCAGAATGGCATAACGGGGCCGATAACGAGTAATTAAATATGCAAAAGTGGAGGCGCCGTGCGTACCGATTCGCAGCTCGCAATCAGAATTGTCAAACTGCGCATCCATCCGATAATAGAATTGAACGGGACTTAAAATTGATCCTGATTGTTCGTGTCACAAATCCAATTGAATATCATGATGGCATATTCCCTTCGTACGGATGTCAACCAAAAGTCTATTTTCCATTGTCGGGTATCCGCGTGTCAATCTCGCTTTGTTTACCTAATTGCCGGCCCATGATGATCGGACAAAGGTAAAAGTAATGAAGTTTGGATGTTAACGGTTCGTTAAACACGCTCGATAAACTGCACTCCATTGTACTCAACTGCCACGTCCTCAGTAACAAACACTTAATATCACGCTTTACTTCATCGAATTATGAATGTGCTTCATCATCAAATGGT
>NW_006263534.1:1772353-1815283 GCF_000469605.1 Apis dorsata | reverse complement strand
ATATATATATATATATAATATATATATATACACGTCAACACTTAATTATTTTCAGCCACGTTGATCCACGTTCTCTTTTTTTTTTTTTATTTCACAGCCGATTAAAATATTTTTACACTCTACTCGCGAAGTACGACCGCGAATAATCTTGGATTTGCATGCAACGATCCCACCTCTCCCTCGCCCTCCCTCGACGCAACACATTCTCATTAATATTCCCCACTACATTATTATGCTCGAGCCGTGCTGCCCTGTTTATATGCGCATGCATTTGCACGAAAACCGCGCTGCCCGCTTGCTTGTTTTTCGAACCCGTTTCGAAATGAAATTTCCACTCCGTGTTTCTCCTCCTCATGGAAATCTCATTAATTTTCACGTCATCGCGTGGGAGGGAGAAAAAGAAACTGTCGCCCCCGTAAACGGATGCGCTAATGGCGCGAACCGGTGTAATCCGGAGTTAATATTCTTGCTCGTTCTTGGACCGTTCATCCACCGTTCATTCGATATTATACTCTTTCACTCGAATTCCTCTCCTTTTTGCGCATTTCCAAAAATTCCGTGTCGAACAACCGATCGAACTGATCAAATTTTTTGTCCAGATTTGATTAGGGGAAGATCTCGCGAATTTTTCATGAGAATCTTTTTTCGAGAGGTTCGACGCGATACATCTTGAAAATATAGAAAATCGGCGAGCATTCCATGACGATGTCTCGGATTCCTTTGCATTCGCGTCGAGAATTGAACGATGCACTGCTCGAGGTTGTAATTATAACGAAACATGATGGTATACTTTCAGCTTGGTATTCGGATGATAATAGAAGTACACGAGTATCGGGTATGGATGGGAATAGAGAGAAATTTTCGAAATGTTCCGCGATAAAGATTTTCTCGTAATTAAGGATCCTCGGCGCGGAACACGTCACTCTTGGAAACGAGGGACACGCTCGAGTTTTCGTAATTAAACGATGCAACGTTGCGCGTGACGCGTGTTCCGAATTTCTAAACAAATATTGATTTGTTTTTTTTTTTTTTTTTTTTTTTTAGCTCGGGGAGAGTTAAAATACGAAGAGACATGCGTGCGATTTACGTATTCGACATGGAAATGGAAACGAGTGTGCCTCGGACAGATTCGATTCTGAAAACTTTTAATTTTCTTTTCATTATAAAATGTTTCCTTTTCTTTCATTATAATGTTCAATTGTAATTTGATACATTTGTTTAAATCTTAAATTGTAACACGTGAATGTTATTATTATAGATAAAATTTTCTATTCATTTACAAAACAATAATTTTCATGTAAACAATACGATGTTTGATTTTAGTGACAAAATTAGTTGATTCGAATTTATATTATTCAATTACGTATATTTTTTTTCTATAAATTATTTCAGATACTTACAACTTGAACTTCTTATTACAATAAATAGTTCCAAAGAATTAAAATATTTTAAAATATTCTACAAGAGATGAAAAGAGAATTTCTCTTCTGTTCAAAACTTGTCGACTTCGATTTGAAATATTTTTTTTCAGAGCGTGCAATTTTGCGGATTATTTTGCATAAATGGCATAAATCCTTTCATACTTAATACGATTTCACGAGTGCGATATTTAATTCGATCCCGTCCCTACGCTCGAACTTGATTCGCAAAACACGGTTTGAAATTAATTGACACTTGGCGGGGCTCGAGCGTCACGAGTTTGCCCGGACACGATCCGCGCGGAAATAGGTCATCGTTAAGTCAAATTTGTTCGCGAGCCGAGCTAATGAAGCGTGTCGAAGCTTCGTGTTCCTCGCGGAAATTCACCGGAAGGATACTTGGCATCGGTGAAAGTTTTCAGTTAATGCCGGCGGAAGCTTCCTTCCTTGCTCTCGTGCCGACCGAGTCGACCGATTTGCATCCGAATAAAAAGAGGAGGAACGGATGAAAACCGGGTGAGGGTAGAAAGAACAGGAGAATTGGAGCGTGGAAAAGCTCGAAAGTTTGGAATTTGCTCGGGAACAACGCCTGATTCGATCGAAATAAAAAATAAGCTTCATTTCCATATCCATATATATCCATATATATTTTGAGATTTGCATACAAAATTAATTGAATCCAACAATGGATTCGATCAAGATATCGGATAAAACATACATGTATACATAACAGTTCGATAACGATCGACGATTTCGTTAAAGAAGAAGAAACGATAATTCTTCCTCGAACTTCTTCTTCCACGATGAAAAAGAATCTCGCAACTTCACCCGTTATACGCGCGAGCAACGTTTCAAGAAGATTGAGAAGTTGAAAAGATTGCGTGCAACGATCGATTATTACATAATACAATGGTCATTAACTCATCTCTATCGATGGTCCTCGATTGCATAACTCATTGCGGTCGTAAACAGATTGTTTACCACCGCTTCATGTCGAAACTCAAGCATGGGTGAGACGCGCTAATTAAATTTAATTTTCCATAGGTAGAGGGATTATGGACGTGACGCAAGTCTGTATATTTCAACAGATCATTTCGAGCGCCTTCTTGCGAGCGCCTTGTATTCGAAATTTTCGCCCCGATCCCTCGGTGGATAGGGGGAATCCTGGGGAGAGGAGGAGGATCATTGCTTAGATTTAGACGGAGACAATCATGGATTTGCGCGCCTGCTCGGAATTCTCGGCTGAATTTCCTGGCAAATTATTATCTCTCGATCAGAGGTTCACTGGAGGATATACCCATTACTCCTGCCTCTTTAGCTGGATACGTTGATAAACAACCGTTCCTCGATAAGCTGACCGTTAATTAATTGCGCATTGAAAGTAATCGTCTGTTAATTGTTCGAATATGAGAAAGATTATCGATTATGAGGAATCAGCTAAAATGATAACATTTTCATTTTCAGTATCAGACTTTACTATAACGTCTCAGAATTACTTTATATATATATATGATTACTTTTAATTTTAAAAGCAAATAATAATATCGTAAAATTGTTTTGAAATAATTTTATGATTCAATTCGATGATAATTTTTTAATTTCTTAAGATATTATATTTATTTTTTCACGAATAGCGTTAAAAAATCATTCAGAATGGAACGTTTGAAATTCAACTCGAAATGCAATTCGATTATAGTCCACATCTTGAAAATTAATTCTTTAATCTTGTGCAAAAATCTCGGATTTCCTTTTATTTATAATTCTGAATATATCTTTTCGTTCCAAATTCTCTTCCATGAAATGCAAAAGTAATAGAGAACTGAGAATAATCGCAAAAACAATGTTCCGCCTTGTCACTGTTGTTGCTGTTGTATGATCTTGTTAGAAATTCATGGTCTTGGTTACTCGAACGTGTATATTCGATATCCAGTCTGCAGCTATAAATATGAATTTTTCATACGACAAATGCATACGCGCGTGCACGTACATTTGTTTGAAAATATACTTCCTATAGTTTAATTTGAAGATTGATCCACAAATTTATGTATACACGAAACGCGTTCAACACGCAAAACTTCCAATTTTGTTCCATCTGTTTTTCGGATTGTAGATTTATCAGAATTTGTTTGCGGTATTTTTTAATCAATGATCAAACGACACTTGTTAAACGGCCAACCCGAGCCCGAAAAAATATTTATTTCAAATAATACTTCGTTGTCGCGAGTTGGCAACGGTTTTGTTCTCTGTTTTCCTTTTTTAAACATTGGCCCATATTATCTCCACGATAACACTCCCAATTCTCGATTTCGAGCATTCTATATCCCGTCGAATCTAATTTTTTCAATATCCTCGTGTTTTAACTTTTAACTCTGTCGGCTTCTATGAATTTTTATATTTTTCTATAATGGAATTCTTCTATGTCTCGGGAAAAATGTAATTTAAAATGTAAAAAATTATTGAAACTGAAAAAAATGATGTACGAAATCTATGAAATTTTTAACGACAAAAGAATATTATTAGGATCGTATATAAATTTCGGAGAAGGAACAATTGTTTTCCATGGACAAATTGATTTTATGCTAACAAAGAAAAAACACACATTGTCGATAAATTGTAAATGTAAACTGTGCCGAAATTTATAGCCCCATCGAACGAACATCGTCCAAAATTGATGAGACGATTAGTTTCCGAGTCGTACGTCAGTTTCAGAAAAGAGGTTTCGAGAAAAGAGCGTTCCAAGTTTTTAAATTAAGTTTCGAGACACACTTACGACCAAGAAATCGATTTAAAAAAGTTAATTTCCTCTTCTAGGATTATAACTTAATCCTTCCTCTCTATTAAAAATATTCTGCTGCATGATTTTCTTTTTTTTTTTTTTTTCAATTTTTACTATCCGTGCAAGATATTAAATATTTACATTTAACTTCTACCGTTTCTACGAGTTCCATCTAAAGTTTTACAAAATTTACCCTCATTATGTGAATCCACTCTTAATCCTTCCATTTCAGGCATTAATAATCACCGTCACCCTCAAAAACATCACTTTCATTAATTATAAAATCGTGAAATTTCTTCCATCTTATCCGTCAACTTCTTCTTTTTCTTTTTTATTTTTAATTTTTTGGTTCCTCGATAATAGGACGAAAATAGGACAGATAAGCATTATACCCTTTCGAATCATTGCACTATTGAGCACAATGTTGCGTATCATCGTTCGAAACTCGAAGAGAAAATTATTAAGCGAAGTTTACGTGAATTAACAATAACATGTTCGGATTCACGGACGAAGAAACTTTCGAGATTTTCTCAAAAGCGTGCTTCGCGCGAATCCTCGAGAGAAACTTGGTTTCCTCCACTTTCAACCTTCTGATCCTGGAAACTGCTCGCGAAATCGTTCAACGTCGAGCAAACGATCTCGAAGCTGTCGTATCGCATTTTCAGCCACGATTTCGGCGTCTGTTTGCCTTCAGATCTTTTCTCGTGAATATTTCTGCCCGCGTTAACTCGAAACATTTTACTTACATCTGTACCTTCGTATATTTCGTACTCACTTGAATTTCCATTTTATTTTCGTTTGAAATGCGGTTGACGATTATTATTTATTTTTTTTATTAATCGAATTTCATAATTATAATATAATAATAATTTCATTGTGAAATTATCGAAATTATTGTATATCGCGTATATTGTAATCTTTTTCCCATGGAATTATAATTCTTCTCGTGCTTAACACGCGATAGCTTTTTCTAATATTACGTATGATTTTACATGCGGAGGGAATACTGTTTGCAGAAACAACATTCTTGTTAAACATTCTTTTAATTCTTTCCATACTTTCCATCGTTCATTCCATAATTCATTCTAGTATACTACGTATTAAAAATTTTATTAATTTTGCTTATTTTTTTACTATACTTTATCATTAAAAATTTCATTAAAAAATCTATAAAATACTGTAATATTGTTTAAATAATCAGATACATTAAATAGAATGATGTCAAGATAATGATTAAATATGACCAAAAGCATAGGATTAAAACGAAACATAAATCAAGAATTAAGCGTCTAAAGTGTGTAATTGAATGGCGTATTCTGAATATAAATTATATTCATCCCCTCTTGGATGGGGTCCTTCATACTTTGAATAATCGCGCAATTTTTTATTAGATAGATGTTTGTCTGCTTAATAATATACTCTGTTATTATACTCTGTATATTATTACACTATCCTTACAATTTTACACCCTCTTTTTTTGTAATTCTAAAGATTCTCTCTATTCCTATTATTCTGTCATTCAAAAAGTTTCGCAATTTTCCGCAACAACACCTTAATAACATTCAACCCCTCGAAGAGGATAGCAGTCCCGGAGAACAGTATCTAAAGAATAAAGTGAATAAAATAGAAGTACGCGCCCGTGGAATTCCCGTTTTCAGACAGGAATACGAAACGAGGACTTCTTGCTTCTTGATTTTCATCCCTCGAAATTTGTTTTACTTCGAATTTCAACGGACTACAAAATCATTATAGCTATTGTTCGAAACATTTAACACGAGAAATAAACGAGCAAAGTTTTAATATCTTTTAAATTGTTTTTTTTTTTTTCATAGAATGTAATTTTCTCCTACTTTTAAAAAGCTGATCCTCGAATATTCCAAAATTACATAAAAGTCAATCTCCTGTTTTTAATTACAAATATAATTAAAATAGAAGTGAAACGTGTTTAAATCTCGTGCTTTTCCTCTCTCAATTTTCCTTTTTTGAACATAATTTTTGAACTCTAAACCATATCAATTCTTCAAAACTCTTTATTTTTGCATTATCCTCTTCCGTGTATATTTTTCTCATTTAATGCAACCGTTTTCGCGAAACAAACTTACGCGTATTTACGTCTTGAATAAAAAAAAAAAAGAAAGAAAAGAAAGAAAGAAAAGGAAGAATTAAAATTAAAAATTTTCTCGTTTTAATTTTTTTCGATATTTCAAAAACGCTTTACATTCGCTCGATAAAATTTTCATTTCATCCAGGATGTTCACAGTCCGGTGAAAATTATTATCACGTGTAGCGAAACAGTAAATTTCGAAACTTGGGAAACGATCGTAAATGATCGTATTTCGTCGGATTTATGAATATTCCGATTGGATTCATCGGACTTTTCGAAGATAACACGTGTCCCAGCCAGCCAGGTTGGCTCGGTTAATAAATAATTAACGGATCGTAGAGTTGGTGCGAGCCATTAGCGTGCGCCCAGTAAACTGCACGGCAAAGTGACGACCATGCGTGGAAGTCCGTTGAATTAATAGATGCAGCGATACATGTCAGTCTGTTAATACGAACTATGTGTAAGCTCCGTGCTACATATGTATTCTCTTCAACGCGTGTCCGTGACAATGTGGTAATGTTCAAGTTTCGGTTAAATTCGGAGATTCGTGGTATCTCGATCCCTCTCGTAAATCTTTTGTCCAAAAATCACATTAAACGAGATTTAACCAGATTGTTAGATTTATTTATTCTGAAATATTTCGAAATGAGTATTCGAAATTTATCTTAAACTTACAAATAGATATTCGATTACTGGTGAATAATACCGGTTGGTTAATAATAATAGTAATTCTAAAAGTTAAGAAATCGATGATTTAGTATATACTAAATATATATTTGTCCTGGAATGCAGAATATTAAAATTTAGAAATACTTAGAATAATTTTCTCTTTTCGTATTCAATAATGTTTCAAAATTTGTTTCAAAAGCATTTCGCGATTCCTTATTTGTAAAATTTCTTGCATATACCATAAACGTGTTGTATAGAGAAATTTTATTGCCAGATCTCTTTGTTCTAAGTATATAATAAATCTAAAATACGTTCTTGATATTCCTCAGTAGCAAATTGCTGTTGAAATAAATGTCACTCGTTATTTATTTAATTACTTAGCGATTAAAATGCTTACACCTCGTTTATTTTCGAGAGATATAATGAGAAATTTAATCTTTGCTTTGAGATGGTTAAACAGATGGTTAACAATGTTATATTATTAAATATATGTTTATTGAAAAATGAATAATGCTATTTCCATTCATAAATTTCCATTTAATCATAAATTATTTAACACGATTATGCTTCGATATACAAAGAATTAGAGCCATTAGACAAAAGCAGAGTCTCTTTTCGAAATCCTTTTTTAATTCCAATATTCCAAATAACTGAGAACGCTTATTCCTCCATAATGTTGCTAGCGTAGACAATGCCACATTCAAGAGAAGTTAAAAGATTTTTCCAGACTTTCATATTTTTTTCCAACACTTTGGATCTCTCGCTTTGGCTCACACATCAATTCGAATTTTACATACTTTACATAAATTTTCATTAAATGAATAATAGGCGCAATCTCGTTGCCAAACAAATGATTCCACGAACGTCTGGCGTTAACAAATATATTCTTGGAATCTCGCCGGAAGCAGTACGCAGCTCGCCACCACCACAATGGAAACAATGAATTTTCTGCTTCGAATATAAGCGTTGATCTCTTGTCGCGAGACAGGAAACAAATAAAAAGAATGGTAGAATTTAAAAATCTTTCTTTCGGGCAGAATAATCGTGCCATCGATTTCGCGACAGACGAAAACAAAACTCCGTTCTCTCGTGGTCGAAGGAAGATTATCAAACTCGATCTTTTTTTTCACACACGAATCTATAACTGTTTCCAAAACAATACGAGGTACGAACACTCGTCGAGTTGAAATTAATAATTCGGTTTAACGAACGAAGGCCAATCGATGCACGCGTGTGCATCAATTCATGGAAAAACAAGGAATATTCGATCGGTGCCTCGTTAAGTTGGAAGCCATGTAAATCAGAATTATTGCAAATCGGCGGCCGGCTCAATGCGTAATTAATCATCGGAGATATCAACAAAGGGAGTGCGAAATTTGTCGAGCGCACGGTACACGCACTGTGGCGGCTACAATCAGCGCGATTCAGTCGCCTAGATTTATCGAATATCGAGGCAGAAATTCGTTTGAAATTTCGAATTGGACACAATTTCGTTTTGCGTAATGATCTTAAATTTCTAACACTTCATTTAAGTGATTGTTTACTTAGAAAGTGATTCGATTGTGAAAGCAACAAGATGGCTTAAGTAATTCTGATAAGAAAATAAACGAACATTTTAGCGTCTTCTTTTTTCATTATTATTGTTTTTGCAAATAATCTATCTAATTTACGATACAACGCATTGATCTTTGATAATTCTTCTCATTGATCTTTTATTATTTAGATTTTTAATTCAACTTTTTTCTCGATTGGATTAATTTATGGGTAGATAAAATATTAAATTTTGGAAATATTAAAATTCTGGTTGGAAGAATTCGATTCCTGGACGATCCATTCTTTTTCTCTTACAAAATCTTATCGCGGTTTTAAATGAATATTACGAGCAAGTGGTGCGGCACAGTTATTCAATGGTTATTTGAAATTTCATTTTTATGCTAATGCTCGTGGCGCCAGGCTTGCATAGAATCTCAGAAATTCTTATTGATTTTCATAGAACGAGAGATCCAACGGGTCCATATATCACACAAGATGAAACGGCGTTTTCCTTCGAGTTTTCAATCATGCCAAAGAATCAATTTCAAAACATCGATAACCGTTTAATAATAATTTTTAACAATTTCGAAGATAGATGGACATTCAAAATGGAAATGTTTCTCGACTGAGATTTCTGATGAATTTCACAAGGAAATACGATGCCAACAAATTCTTCTCCAAGCATATATCGCCACGAATTAGCTTGTTAAACCCAGAGTTCGTGGACGATGGTCTTCCCTTTGAATAAATTCAAAGTTTTCGAGTCACTGTCCTGGTTTAAAAGAAACCCTTTCCAACCCTGTTTCTCCTTATCAATTTGATTACCACATCAATAGAGAAAGTCCCTGTTTGGCCAGGGACAAACAAACCAAATTAACCAATACACCTACACCGCGGAACTTGGACACGATCGATCGCTCGCTCGGCGAGAAAACACTTACGAATCCCCTTGGTAATCGTATCACGATCCTGTTACAATGGCCAAAGAATCGTTTAATCGTCTCTGTAGAGCGCAGTTCGAATACTTCGTTTAAGAAAACGGTCGTTATCGGTTAATGGATCGTTGGAATCGAGACAATTGTAATCGGGTCAACTTGTAGCGTTACGATCGAGACGATTGCGACGCGTGTTTAGATGGAATATCGATCGTAGTCGTTACAATATAGTCGCTTGACGAATGGAATATCGTTTATTCGGATAAACTAGCTTTAGTGACTATCTTTTCTTCGGATAATTATGAAAGATTGACGTGACGAAATTCGATGAATTTGATTGTTTTTGCTGTTTTTTGATTCTGACTATGAATTCATTAAGTGATCGTGATTATTCTTGCAATTTTTAAAATTACTTTTGAATTTCCAAAAATTCATCTCTTCTTATTTTAAATCAATAAGAAGAAAATAAGAAGTGGCAATAAGAAGAAACGTTGAACGCGCGATATCAGATTTATTTCATGATATTTTCATATCATAATTTAATTAAAAGTCGAAATTGTTTGAAAATTATCCCGTTCATGAAACGGAATTCCTGTTGACATTGTAAAACACGGAATTTTTTAGAGATAGATTATCTTAGAACCGCAATTCCGTTTTCCTCTCGTTATTACGATTGTACTCTCTCAACTCGCGAGAATAGGTAGGAATTTGGAAGGGAAACGGGGATGATGGAGAGGGATAACGAAAGAGCGTTTAATCACTGTGTTCGTGTATCGAAATGGACGTGTTTCCTTCCGCGTCGAGACCGTCGAAAGATGGATGCTACAATCATGCGCTCCGCGCCGGACGAATCAAATTATCGCGTCGAAATAGGATCGCGGCTGAATTATGGGGCTATGTAAATTCGTGGAAATTGGTCTGGATTCGATCGAAACGCGGTTTCCTTAGCGGTCAGACGCGTCACGCTTTCTATTTAACCCTCTGCACTCGCCAATTGTTCCCTTCTATCGATTTGAATAATTCCTTTTTTTTTTAACAATTAAAATATAATTATAATAAGATGATACATCAAAATCAAGTTTTATAATAATTTTTTTATCGTTATCAAGGAATAAATTTGGGACAAAAATTGGGACAATTAAAACGGTTAACAAGAAACATTGAGATTTTGATTTATCATATTGCACAATTTTGTTGTCGCATATTCATATTTTGTTATACGTGTTATATTTGAAAATAAGTTTCTGGATATTTCTGTACCACGTGTCGAAGTACACAAAGTGGTACACAACGTTTGCCAATTGAAAAATGAAATAAAATCTATTATCGAAGGTGTCGAATACTGGGTTTATTGTAATTTCGGTATTCGAAAAATCTCCAATTAACTGCAATTTTAATACCTTTTGTATTACATAATAACCTTTATCGTGTATTCTTTGTGTAACAATTTATTAAACTTTCGCGATCGATTTCAAATAAAAACTATATATTCGCTCTATTATTCGCAATTTACAGCATAACGTTGGTGCACAATTCGAATGCAAAGAGATAAACGTGAGAAAAGCAAAGAATTTTTATCTCTCTTCCCTTGAAATCTGCTTTTCTTTTCCTCGATTTCCCTTTCTATTTTCATTCCCTTTTTTCTCACCTTGGGTATCACTCGCTCATAGATCCTTTAATTAAACGCGTTGCAAATAATTAATTGAGAGATAAGGAAGGAAGGAAGGAAACGTCGCACTCGATAAAAATAAATCGCGAGGACTGAAAGCTTCTTTAATGAATTGGAAACTCACTTTATATATATATATATTTTTCTTTTTTCCTTAATTAACACTCGTCATTTATCAAACGGTGGAATTTATTAAGCCGTCAATTCGTTGCGTTCCCTTTTTCACTTTTCACACGTTCGTTCAAATAATTCAACTCGAAACAGAGTACTCCAGAATTATTACTCAGGTGTCGAGGAGAAATTGAAACGCACAAACGACTGCCGGGGATCGTTTCAAACTCGTTGATTATCGCTTAACGCGTTCTCTTCCGTTTGCACCGTGGTTTTTTGAAGAGGAGGAGTGAAATTCATTTTCAAGAGGTAAAATACGATTATACATTCCTCATTAATGGATAAAGAGAGGGAAAATAATTCTTCTGGTATCGCTATTATTATATACACCCTCCTCGATGATGTCTGCATTACGTAGAGATGAGATCCCAGTTGCGCATTTCAGCTTCCTTTTGCCGCTTGCATTTATTTACCTTGCATTTGGCTTCGGTTAAATATTTACATAATCGTGGAAAGATGGGGAGAGATAAAGAGGAAGATTAATTGAAATTATATGCACACAGTAGAACTTCTACTGTAAATATTAACACTCAAGCGAAGAACATTCTCCAATTTTCTTTTTTTTTTTTTATTATTATTTTCGAATTACGAAAAGAACTTACAGTCTAAATATTTAAACTCTAACGTCGAAAAGAAATAGATAATTTTTACGCATCTGTTAGACCCCCATATTGTTCTTTATACGCATGAAGGTCTGAGAATTGCAATTAATTCGCTCATTTTTTTATCAGGAATCACAAAGAAAATTACAATTGATACCTGATAGATGTTCATTCTCCGATTTATCCGATTTGCTCAAGAATAACGATAATCGAGAAGTATGAAAATGATGCAATAACGAGTTCCTCGTTGCATAATATTAAACGAAGCTCGTATTTTTCAAGTAATATTCCGCGTAACTCTTTATAACCGCGATTTACGAGCCACGCACAGGCTAATAAGTAACCGAGGAGGCATGGTTCCACCCTTTCTATCTCCGCGTAATTCACCGTGGACCTTCCGACAAATGGTGTTGCATGGAGAACTCGTAAATAATAGAAAAATTAAAAAAAAAAAGAAAGAAAGAAAAAAAAGGAAATCTCAAGGACGAGAGACAATAAACTTGGAATAAACTTGTCGTCAAAGAAGAGAGATCGGTGGAGGAAAAATCGGCCTCCCCCGATAAAATTTCGGCCGAAAAATGGAATTTGTCGCGACAATTGTTCCAAATGTATTACATGTCGCGTTTTTCGCGATTTATCTGCCCCGCCAAATAGATTTATCTGGGAAACAGGGGCAACGTGCGTTCGGGAACGTTGTTGCATCACAAACCGCCGCGGAAACAAATAATTCCGGCCACGGGGCTAAACAAATAATTCTATCGCGGGAAATCGGGCCGCCCCGAAAACGAAACCGAACCAAGTATTTATTATGTTATTAGGTTGTGCACGAAGCTCGTTCGTTCGCTTTCTGCCTCGGGGGAACGATTAAAGTCGGTAAGAATTGTAGTATGCTGACTCGATCCCGTTCGAATCTCGTTTTAAACCTCTTAAGACTAAGTTTACCGTCTTAATATTTGTCTTGACTCTTGCTTTTGCCTTTCTCTTCGTTTATTAATTTAAAATTGTAAAGTCGAATCGTTGTACATATTGAATGATGAAAATCGTTCGCGGAAACTTCAAACGATAACAATTACAATACGATGGGAAAGAACTTGTTCTCAATTCGTATACACAATCGTTTTGGATTTGCATCATTCTTCTATGACATGTTTAAATATTTCTATCGAATCGATTATCCGCTTACTCGAATCCTCTTCGATTTTGGAACCATTTGTTGGAAGATTTTGGATGAAAAAGAGAATACAAAAATCGGTAATTTACATCGTACGATCTAAAATATCAAATGTTTTAGAACATAACAGAAAAGGAAAAAATACTGGTATTTCTCTGGCGGAAAGTTCATCGTGATAAAAAACCAGAATCGAGTAGTTTTGGTTTCACATCCAACGTGACAAAGTTGAGCGATTCCTCTCACGCAGCTTCGTCTTTGGAAGAGAAGGCAGGATTTTCGCGGGACGACGACTCTCGAACATTGTAGGCTGATTTCGAACCGTTTGACTTTCGTGTCTCGTCCTTGCTCGCCCCGTTTCTGCGGATCTCTCCATTCGACCTGGGTGGCACGCTGATTACTTCTGTCAGCTGCATCGCTGTCGCGAATCTCAACGCCTGAAAACCAGAATCGTCGGTTGAAGCAAGTTGGCAATGTAACTTGGCAAACTTGTTTACACATTTTTCGAGCCCTTCGTGTTCTGTTTCGATCGTGTGTGTCTTCTCTTGACGAAAAGATCGGGGGCAAAGGTATTGTCGATCGGGAAACTGTGTGTTGTTAAGCTAACAAAGAGAAGAGGAGCGCTCATGCATCGACTAGGGCGAATCGACTGTCGTCGATTCGAATAGTTGTCGAGTCGCGTTCGAGTTTGAAAAGGAGAAGAATATTTGTATTTCGTGAGTTGAGAGGAAGAGAGGATTGAACGAAGGATTGACGCTTTTGAAGTTTGTTTCTCGAGTTGTTTAACCTTTTTTTTTTTGTAAATGCACGTCTGTAAATAGTTACTCGAGAATTTCTTTTCACGCGAGATTTTAGATTTTGGATATAGTATAATGTTTCTTGTTTTGAGTATTTTTAGAAAGATGGAATAAGAAGTCGATGTTCTTCGATCAATAGTATATCGTTTGGTTTGATTTTTTGGGAAAGTGTAATAAAAATCGGTTTGTCTTCCAATTAAGAAATATATGTTTCATAATGATAAAAATCGTGATTATTATTTTACACGATTGCGAATAGAAAAAGTCATAAATTTATGTTAATGTAATCAAAAATACTTCGTAAAGATACGCATTAATTCTTGACGAAATATTTTTCATCAACTATTGTCTTCATTTAATAAATTCGAAATTTTAATTAGTGCAGAAATTTCTCGGTGATTAAAATTTCGCGAGAATTATATTACGAAGCATGTATTCAATTTTCTAAACATTTAATATGCATTACATTTTCTATTCGCAAAAAAGTTAAATTTCTTTCTCAAAATTCGTATAAAATTAATAGAAATTGGGAAAGTCTTACTATGAGGTAGAAACGAGGAAGAAAGAGGAAGAAAGTGGCACAGAAAAATGGTGACTAAAAGTTATTAGTAGGGCAGGAGAATTCAATAACTTGGCGAAAGAGTTGAGGTAATCCTTTTGCGTCGCAGGAAAGAAAGTTACAATTTCCGTCGTCTTGCATAACGTGGATGTGATTCGATTAGTTAGCCCGTTGGGAAGGGTGTTCGAGGGAAGTTAATTAAAAAAAAATTGCATTTTTCGCAATTTTTCCAAGGATGTATTTAACGAAAAGAAAATCTGCGGAACTGGCGCCATTCTCACCCATCGTAAATCACGAATCCTGTTCACGAGAAGATAACCTCGTTTCGTATTATCAACTAACCTTGTTCCAGTTTAGACAAACTTTCCCGTATACCCCTTCAGTTTCCTTGTTTATTGTTCATTTTTTTTATCTACCGATAATAATCCCCTTTTTTGTATTCAGCGACGTTACGTTAAATACCACGTGGCTCGACAGAAAATGGGATGGAAAATTATCGCTTATTACAAAAAAAGAAAGAAAAAATTGCAAATCGAGTCACGAAATTATTTTTAACGGACAAATGGAGCACATTTTAATTTCGTTGTGTTCAATGAACGCGAAAAATTGTTACCAATGAAACAATCTTGCGGAAAATTTGTTGAACGTTTTATTCCGATTCTGTATTCGATGATTATTTGATCGCGTATCGACACGATCGATCGCCACTGTACGAATAAAAACAAAAAATAACGCTTTATCGAATCAAAAGATTTCAAAGAAGTCGATTTTTCAATCTTTGGAACAAAATTTTTGGAATTGAATTCTCCTTCATGCGTTTTTCTCGTGAAATTATCAATTTAATGAGACAATCATCTTAATTATTTTTGTTTTTAGAGAAGAAACTAAATTATGTAAAAAACGATTTCAGAAGATCCTTATTTATCGAACTCTCTAATTAACAAGGAAAGAAAATTTATTTCTATTTGGCAAATAATTTAGATAATTCACCCCATACGAGCCACACGAGAAAACGTAGATCGACGATGAAAAATTACATCGAGTCCAACGGATTTTCATTCCTAAATTAAAATCCAGTTTCTCAAGCAAGCAACGTGACGTAAAGTTAAAGAAAATGGGAAGATTTTCAAGCGAAAATCTATATTCAACCGATAACACTGAGGCGAATACGATTTATCGCAAGTAAATCGATCTGACTCGATCGCGATTTCCACGAGACATCGAGGTTTCCACACCGATTTTTCAAAAACGAGGCCGATCCCAGTCGAATTCGATTATCAGTTTCCGCGCCGTGGGGCGCGCTGCATCCCACGTGGCTTATTTACAAGATTAAAAGTAGCCGGAAAGCGAAAAAAAAAAGCTTCGTTCAATTCGAGGTTGTTACTCGCTCGTGTTGCCGTTGATTTGCTGCCTCCGGTTTTTGCGCATCCTCGAAAATGACATTTATTTCCGAACTTCGCTTCCCTCCCTCCTCCTCCTCCCCCTCCATTCAATTACATCGAAGGGAGGGAAGTTTGGGGTCCATCGCCCGAAACTTTCCACGAAAATTGGACGGAAATTCGGCCAGTGAACGTGGATTATGACTCGTTGGAACGGTCGCAACGACGTTAAGAATGTTGGGAATGTTGTTCGTTTATTGCATCGATGATGGCCGGTGTTACGTATGTGGGTAAATGTTTGAAAGCAGGATATGATTCTGGAATAGAATAATTAAGTTGGATTAGAAAGGTAAATTATCGAGTAAATAATTTATTCGTTAATAATATATAATAGGTAGGTAGATAAATATTTGGATGTAAGGAAGATTGGATATTTTGCAAGGAATGATTATAATAGAAATTAGATAGGTAAAAAAAGATTTGCAAGACTTTTAATAAATTTAAACGTCGACGTTAAGAACGCGTATCTCGTGTATTTATTGCTTAGACGTGGGAGAACGTTTTGAGGAGCAGGATATTTTGTTAATGGACTTAAGACAGATTCTTAAGAAGCAAGTAAAAATGATCAAAGAAAGAATTAACGGAAGATTAAGTAAGAATTCAAGGAAATTGAAGCATGGCGAAAGGATGGGGAAGACGCTTTAGAAAATTACTTGGCTTGAATGACGGTCTAGTCTCTTTATGAGAAAGCGTCAAACTTTTCTTTTTTTTTTTTTTTCTTGAGAAAGAGACGAAAAGAATCACGAGAAAAAAGGAGCTCGAACTATTCCTCCCTTCTAATATTCTTCGCGAACATTTGCTCGAAAATTTATAAAGCTTCGCTTTATGCGTTTAATTAAAAAAGTCTCGCGCGCATCTAGTTCGCAGTACTATCAGTTTCTACAAAAAAAAACCAGAGAGATAGAAAAGATTTTCTTTCTCGAGATGGCCATTCTGATTTTATCGAAAATTTTATCAATGAAATTCACAAAGTATCGGAAAATTTTACTACAAAGACGGAAAAAAATTTCCAGCTCTCCCGAAAAACTTTGCCCCAATATTCCAAGATATCGAAAACATTTAACGAATCCACTGGCACTGGTCCAGGAAGGAGGAACGGCGAACTCGTTTGAGGTTGGATCGTAACTGCCATTGTTCGATTAAAAAAAAAAAGGTTACCTTTCGTCTGTCCCGATGGGCGGAATACAAGATCCATATAATGTAGGAAATCATTATTATGGCCGGTATGCATACACCGGCTATGGTGGACGCGTCCCTGAGGAGCGCTTGATGCACGGCCAGAAGCATGATTGCCAGCACAGCACCACCCGCGACGTATCTTCCGGTCCGACGTCTTTCCTCCTGTCGACAAATGACAAATATACAAACGATGCTCCGTGAATTTAGATTTCGAATTGTTACACACATGTGAAAATTGGACGAAGAGAATGTATACTCGAAGGATCGAATATCTTTTTCGACTATTAGTCCGTAGCGGTGATTCGTTCGGAGACACGTGAAGTGGATGTAAAATGTGGGATGATGATAACGTCGATAACGTCGGAAGATGTACACGAACGACGGCGTAGGAGGAGGGTCGGGATGGAAATTCTAAAGGAGAGATGCTAGCTTTGATGCTGACAGTGAATTTATGAACGCTCGTTGAGGGAAGACATGCTTGAAAAGAGAATAAATACGTCTTTATGGTTGAAGAGGGTAAAAAGAAGGGATAGTCGCGTAGAAGAGATCGTTGTATTAAAATTACAATTCGAAAGAATGTTTGAATTTACTTCTCGAAAATTAGATTAAAGAAAAAAAATAGATAAGATGGTATTTTTTAAAAATGATTAAAGTGTTATTAAAATTAATATTTACAAAATATCTTGTTATCTGAACGATGAATCTCTTTGTAATTTGTACGAAGTCCTTTTCTTTCGAATTATTCGAATACTTTAACAAAAGACACTTTGTCCTTTTTATTATAGTATTCATAAAAATAAAAACCGTATTCACTAATAACACAAGGATTAATATTTACCAAAGTATCAAAAATATACTATAAAGAATTTCCAAAAAATTCCTTTTTAAAACTCCCTTAAAACCTATATTAATCAAAATTCAACGAGAAGGATATCATTATTCCACGAAACTTGCCTTGAACGAAACGAGTTCGAACAAAAATCGTTTAATATCAAAAAATTACAGCTTGCAGAATGCTTGGAACGAAGGAAGGAAGGAAGGGAGAAAACGGGAATTCGCGTATTAAATTTTGAGTAACGATCGGTGGCGGAAGTGAGAGATCCATTTCCAGTCCCACGACACCACGATGCAATTCGAGGGGTCGCTTTGCATTCTGCGTGCATCCGCGGCCATCATCCCGACACGCGTTTTCCTATTATTATCGTATTCAAATCGGGGATAGTAGCGACGGGGATAGTCGGCCACGCTTCGTCGCCGATCTATTTCGTCATGGGGCGAGCACGAAGTCGCGAAGGCGTGAGTCGCAAATCCGTAACCGTACCGTGTGCAGATCGTTTCCGACATCTGCTTCGAGGATCGAATCACGACCGTGTGATTATTTTCCTCGACTTCGATTGGAATACGTGGCGCGATGGAAGATCACGCACTCCTCTCTCTCTCTCTCTCTCTCTCTCTTATGATTTTCTTTCGCTTTTTGGGATTTATTGACGATTCGAAGTTTGATCCGATTTCTGGTTGAGGTTCTAGAATGATGGAGATGATTGGTATTTTTAGATACGATGTTTGTCTCGAAACTGGTATTTTATTGTTGTTGTTGTTGTTGTTATAATTGAAAATGGAATGGAATAATTAATATATGAGAAATGTAAATGGTTTATGTAGATTTTCAAGATTTTCAAAATAAAAGAGATCTCTCGAAATCTTTGTAATCAACAAGTTAACAAGTATAGAGCTATATTAAATGAAATTACTGGGTATTTTTAAAGTAAAATATTGATTTAAGGAAAAGTGAGAAAAAGAGAATAATTAATATTGAAATAGTTAATCGAGAAAAAGATTGACGCGTAATGGAATTCTCAATTGTCAGAAATCCAGCCAGACTATGTATTTTTAATTAAAATTAAAAATAATATTAATGTTGATAAACGCACCACGAAGCAGATGTGGAGAAATGAAGAGAGTTAACAATCCTCCAAATTGGATAGAAAATACCGCGGTGTTCTCTGTTCCGCTTCGCGCGAGCATATGACTCGTTTCCATATAAATGCGAAAACAAAGGATTAACATTAATAACGCGACTTTGCTTTTGTATATATTTCTATATTTTGATTTGTAAAGTGTAAATCGCCCGTTTCACGTGGAAAGGGAAAGCTACGAAGCTTATAAAGCGATGAGAGAAAGGCGCGATAAAAAAAAAATTGCATTTTGAGATTTCATCATTAAAAACCTATTATATTCGTACCATTATATTCGTAATATAAGCTTTTTAAAAAGTAAACATTATTACTCGTTCCTTTGTTGCAGAGCGCGAGGAAGCTGAATTTTTTATCTCACTTCGAAAAAAAAGAAGAAAAGGGGCGTACGACGATATTATTAAAAAGAGTGCACGGATGGGAACTATCGATGCGAAAAACCGTTGTCCATCCGTCTTCGATGTTGCGGAGAAGTTTAACACGGATGATTGGAAAAGTTCAAGGCATCGGGTAAGGAAGCGTGGGACCGTAAAGTGTGGAATGGAACTGTGCTAAATTTCGTATCGCGAATAAAACGTCCAATTCTCTTTTTACCACACCCTCTGCCCTTTTGAAAATTATTATTACATGTATACACCGATAATTTCGCGCGAAGATAAAGAGAATATCCTTTCGAGACTCTGTATAAATATAATCGTGTGTAAATATCATTGTTGACTAACCCTGGTCGTGACAATATTCAGGGTGTTCCTCGAGGAGGTCGAGTTCGATCTGAGAGGCACCGCGCCCCTGATCATCGTACGTAAGATCACCCTCTTCTGACAGATTTAAATAATCTTCAACGATGAAAACGTCCCCTTTGATAGGTACGAGATTTCACGAGATCATCGAAGCGTATGCGTTTTTTTTTTTTTCTTTTTTTCTTTTTTCGATCTCGATTCAAACGACGACGCGAATCATTGAAAAGACACCTCGCAACGAGACGAATGCTCTTATGCACATCCGCATTTTATCGTACACGACAAAACGCTCTCTCGAACGTTCTCCGTTTTCTTCTCTCGTTCCCTCCCCTCCGTACGAGGGGAACACCGCCCCTTAAAAAACTTTTACAACGAACAACTCCCTACGCCTCAAGAGAGACAATGGGAAAATTTATACCAGCCTTAATTAGAAAATAATATAACGAAGAAAAAAAAGAAGAAAGAAAAATACGAATCACTGTATACGTCCATGTGGAAGAAATCATAGAAATCGCACTACGATCTTCGCAGAAGAATCTCGAGTTCATCCTTCGAAAGATGTAATCACCTTGGAACTTCTGGCCGAGTTTATGGAGACCATCTCTGTTGTGGATCCATTCTCGGATACAGTCATCCCGTGATCTCTCTTGTCTCCAATTTGATCGCACCAAGCAAGAGACATTCGTCTTTTTTTCTTTTTTCCTTTTTTGTTTTACACGAATTTGCACGAATTACACTCGAGCCGCATTCGTGGAGGAAGGCGAAATAAAGATAAAGGCGCGCGGTGAGAACGATCGATCGAAAGAGTAAACCGAGCTCACTGTCGACTCGAAAACTACATCTCGCGCACGGTAATTTGCATCCGCGCCGAAACTCGCGATTGGGGATCGAACAGCGTACACGGCGCACCTACGCGAGTCGTGAGTGGTTGAGAAAATGGGAACTGAGGAGGCTGGAGGAAGGAAACTGTAACGGGCGGTGGATGGAAGAACAGAGCCAGCCGCGCATTTACAACGCTGCCCGGCACAATATAAGCCAGGCAAACCAGCTAGCATAATAAACGAACAACACGACCGGCCAACACACCTACGTTCGATAAATCCTCGTCTCTCAAACGTTGCGTTGCGTTGCGTCGCGGAACGAAGATCGAAGGTAAGGCTCTGTTTTTGCCAAAATTAGACGATCCCTTTTCTTTCTTTCTTTTTTTTCTTTTTTCTTTTGCCTTACTTAAAAATCTTATGGCTGAACACCTACGCGTGAAAAACGATCGATTTTACGAAAGATTGTTTTTCAATTACAAAAAAAAAAAATGTAATTTATCTCGAACACAATCGAAAACCTTAATGTATCATTCTGAATATAAAAAAGAATATTTATCCGATTATGGACAATTAAAAACATTGCAAGAGTTTAAGCATAGATATTGGACATGACGTGGAACGAAATGACACGTATTTTTGAAAAATTAGAGGAAAGCTTGTATCTCTCAAATTATGACCTTTGATCATAAGTCAAAGTATAACACGTATATTGGATTTTCTTTCCTGGCAATTTGTCAATTCAGTTTCACGTTTTGTATCCGATGATATATGGTAACACGTTGAGGCACACGTATGGCGAGGTCGACGGTAAGCCGCGTTACGCCGAAATCGAATTAGCCTTGTTCCTGTGGTCCATCGAGTGGGTTTGGTGGAACGGAATGTTGACTCTCGAGAATCTGATTGGAGATACTCGAGTGAAATTGAATGCTCCTCGCGCGAACCTATCGCCAATTCTGTTCCACGAATCTCCGATATACACTCCGGAGAAACTGGCGCGTCGATGATTAAAGAGAGAGGGAGGGATTTGGTGGATATGTATTTACATTTACGCGGGAGGGGCCCTCGATTCCGAACCATTCCCGTTTCAAAATTTATGGAAATGCCTGGCTGGCGTTCCAACGTTGGCGCCGGCGTTGCGATTTCAAATTCACGTGCATTCGAACCGTGCATTTTACGTGTTACGTACGTGTAATTCAATTTTCAAATGTCAAATCCGTTAATCCGAAATATTGATCGATTTAACTTCTTTACGGTTCAAGTAACATTTTGTTAAGGAAACGTTGGAAACATTTGGAGTTTCATTCAATAATTACGTTCCGCTTAGTGAATTGAAAATCAATATTAAAAGCACACTAACAACGCATACGCCCAGAGAATAATATATGAATAATATATTAATCAAATGTACATAATTATAACTACTGCGTAACTTCGAAACTTAACTCTGACAAATCTAACAAATACGTTCAGTTCCAAAGTGTTGATTGCATTCGTGAACTATTTATTCCTCGAATTAATTTCGAAGTGGAAAAGAAAAATCGTCCAAACAGAGAACGAATCGAACATTCTCCTGTGTTGCAATCCTGCAATCGTTTCCTTGAACCATCATTCCCTGAAATATCGGTCGTTATTGGTCATCGTTTCCACGCCAATTCAAACGTTCTAATGAAGAAATAAAAGAGGGTCGATTCGAGATGGCCGCAACAATGCGATCGAATAGAGGGATTCCTCGTCGCCGCGTTTCATCGTGGTAATAAAGCCACAGAAGCGATATTCGATCGATTTCTTCCATTTATCAAACGCTTCGTCGTGGCTAGATGACGATTAACGGCGATTATATTTCTGCGTATCCTTTATCTTTCCTCCGGATGAGGGGCGGATATATCTTCTTTACGACATCCCTTAGCGGCCCAATTTTTACGGGGATCCCTGTTAAGGGTAACAATTCCACGATATGATTCGGACCACGTCCACTTTTCAATCCTGAGTATCGTGCAACCGTGTCGTTTAACGAATAAACTGGTTTGTTTATACAGGATCATCGTATATCAGGTAAGTAAATGTCAAATATTCGATCCACGGATTTACGTTTCAAATCGAGTTGCAACAAAATAGGATTTTATTACATTGGATAATGGTTACAAGTGTAGAGAACTCGAAAATTCGATTGAATTGGGTGGAAGATTTATCGAGATTGAAATATTCTTGGAAGTATTACGATTGCATATCAAGAATGCTACATATTACGATTCGGGAGATTCTAGAAATTTAAAAGAGAGGAAATTTTGCAGCGTTAATAAATTTACTCGAATATTTTATCAATTCGAAATGCTAAAAGAGTTAGATTTTGAAAATCCTGATTCTGATGTTCTTTTATTAAAATATCATTTTCAAGATTCTATTCTTCGTCGAAAATCGCGGATTAGAATTAAATTCTGATTAAAATATCTATTTGCTCAGAATCCGATTATATTATCATGAAGATACAATTTTTTTTTGTTAAAATATTAAAAAATTCGAAAGTTATTCTATTTAGTTATAATATAATCTCATCGGTGAGTGGTAGAAAAGAAACATCCCTCTGACTTTAATAGAAAACCAGGTTAAAAATCGCCAAAGATCGTATCTTGTATTCTGATTCGAAAACTTTTCGAATGTCCCTTCCTTTCTTATCTTATCGTATTTCCTTCTTTGTCAACCTCTTTTCCCCCTCTTTGCTTCCTTCCTTCGTCCATCCTTCGTGACCTGGTTGTTCGCGTTAAAATTCAAAATACCGCAGACACGGGAACGATCGTCGAATTTTCGATGTTCCCTATCGGTCGTCGTCCATTTTCACGAGGTATCTTTTCGAAGAATTTAGAAGAAGAGAGGTGCAACGTACATATAACGTACATAGAATTCGCGAGCGTAAACAGAAGTTGGAAAACCCTCTGCTGACTCTTATTCAAACAGCGTAGAACGTAGGCTGAAACAATGTTTCCTCCTCTCCTCTTCGAAGATGCTCCATAAATAATAATAAATATCGGTATTTAGTACATATGACGTAACATAAGATGCCCGATATTTTTTCGGTGACGTGTCGAAGGTGAATCACGAGATAAATCGAGGAGAAATGATTCATCGATAGAAATTTGTTGTATTCATCGCTGTATTCAAGAATTCTTCGTCGTCTCGAATTTCGCTAATATTTTCAACAAATCTCTTTGTTACGTCGTCGTTTCCACGACGGCTCGAGGCAACAAGCATCGAGGTGAAACCACGATGAAGGGTTCCGCAGAGAAACTTTTAATTGCCAACTACTCTTGAGAATTCACTGGCAAATAAGAATCTATCGTGGAACTCGTAGGCGAACGTATACGCTCTGCCATTAAATACGAAAACGTTTCGACGAATCTAACCACCCTCTTGTTCGAACAAGTGCATGTAGTAAGTTACGTGCAACAAAATCAATTTTCGAATAGACGATGCGGATGTCACGTAATTCCTCTTCCTCCTTTCGAGATCCGCTCTCCAAAGCAAACTAACCGAACACGTGTTTAAATTTCGAAGGAATGATGGATTTGATCCATCAACTGAGAAATCAATCATTTCTCTCAAAGATTTCGAGAATTTCATCGTCCTTGGATGTCGGATCATCTTCGCGTAATAAAAAATATAAATGTTTTTTTAATTTATTTGAATATTTAATGAAAAATTGTTTAAAGTATGCTTATTTGAAATATATTATTGCAAAGAGATAATCATCTGCTTAAGATTTAAAAATAATATTCTATCTTAATAGCAGAGTGGTAAAAGTAAATTTAATAATAAAATTTGGAAAAATTTTGAGAAGAGAAATTTTTTCCAAAGTTTTTCTCATCGAAGAATATACATCGTTCGATTCGTTTCCGTTTACATTTCACAAGAATACATGAATATTAAGTGGTTTCCCTCAACGATAATTGATTTCCACATAGTCAAGATATCACATGTTCAAGAAAGGGAGCCGAGAGAGAAGCAGTGATAGGTAAGGAAAATCACCGAGGTGGAAGCACGTAGACGATTTAAAATCCCTAGACGAGCATTTTGCTTAGCACCTGTGTCGTCTATCACATGGCGTGATAATAAATTTTAAAGCCCTAATCGAAATTTAATTTTTCGTTTCAAAAAGAAGGAGGAAAATTCATTACAAAAAAACAGCTATTTTTTCCTCTCTTTCTCTTTCTCTCTCTCTCTTTCTGTAATTGATTTCCTTTGGTTTCCAATTGGTTTCCTTTCTTTTGAGATCTCTGGATCGTTCTCGTTTGTAACAACGTTTACGAGAATAATGACTGGCCTGTACCCTGTTTATCTTGGAACGGTAATTCGCGAGAAGGAAGCGGATACGCGCGTGTTTTTTGTCAGTCGTCGCCTCGTAAAACGTGGACGATGGTTGGTGAAATCGAACGATATAAGCCGGATATTCGGATGCGTCTTTATATTTTGCGAGTCACGAGACATTTTTCAAGGATCAACGAAAGAAATACGATTTTAAAAAGATTTCCCCGTATATAAAAATTTAATGTAACGATAGTTCCCGTCCGCCGGGGAACGCATATTTGATTTTAGTACGCTTATGTATATTTTCATTTTAGAATCGATGCTCTCTTTTTACTGTATGTACATTAAAAATATTTGCTCAATGCACGTGTGTATTCGTTCGTTTCCACAGACTATTCCGCTTGTGGAACGAGTTGGCGAGTTTATTTCATTCGTGGGGGAATATGGAGTGCAGAATATAAAATTTATCAAAATTTAAAAAACGATTCACAATATAAGATTTTATTGTAAGTATACGTGGAATGACAGGCGAGATGTAAAAATTAAATTATTGTATTATATATGTATATATATTGAAAACTGAAATAAAAACTCAATCTAAACTTTAAATTTTAAGTTATTCAAGTTTTCAGATGTGCTGCTTAATATTATATATTAAATAATATTGTATCGTTATATCATAATTTTTTTTAAATAGATGTATAAATTTAAAAAATTTCACTCTAACTACATTTATTACATTTTTAAGTCTACAAATGGATAACAATATATATAAATCATCAAATATGATCAAACAATCCTCGTTTCAGTTATATTACATAACGTCTCGTAGATATAAGTCGATGTCCTGTGAAAAAAAAAATTTATTTTTTCTTTTTATTATAATATCAAATCGGATAATATCAAACGAAAATAAACTATAATCCAAGATAAAATGATTTTCAATATTTTTCCAGATTAAAATTTTTTTATCTAAATTTTATATACGTACCCACATAAAATAATTCTTTGTTTAATGATATATATCAATTAATATTAATTTTTTTAACCATTTTTTTTAAATAAGAAAATGATAGAATACTTACGAAAAAATAAGTGATTTTTTTGAAATCATGAAATAAGCCGGAAAAATATCGTGTAATTTTGTCCCAGATTGTATATTGTAATAATTACCTCATTTGCATCAGGAGCAGATACAACCATAGCAATATAAATAAATACTAATGTGAGGGTAACCCTCCCGATGAATAATTTCACACTTTTCATGTTTCTTTTCGACACCTTCTTTCGAACCTACGTTCTTTTATTAAATCTGAACTCATATGTACTTATATACTTGAACGTGAACATTAAAACAATCAATTATATAAGCAATATTTGCTTATCGAACGTAATTCATGACTATATTTAATGTCAAGATATAATTTTACTCGTATGAATGTCGTATGAAAATTTTATATCTGTTTGTTCAATTTTAATATCAGAATCGTGACTGAAAATTAATTAAGTTTCATCGATAAAGATTACTTATGAAAATTAAAGTGATTAAAAAAATTTGTCTTCAATATTCAAACACTTTAATATTTAACGTTATTATTAAAATCTATATTCAGTCATAATTGTTGTGCACATAATATATTGTCAATAATTATTTTCTATTTCCAAGATAAAACTTTTATTTCGTAGTGATTATTCTTGATCGCTATCGATCAATGTAACTTGTGGCTATTCTAGAATTATTGTTGTCTTTTAAATAATTTTCTTTAACAAATAAATTATATATATATCGATTATTGTTCATACATTCAAAAAATTCATTGAACAAAATAAAAATTTATAAATTGGATTAATAACTGCGGTATTTTCTATCACATACAAAGATATTTCTAAAATTAATAAATGATAAGTTATTGCTGATAAAATTTTTGTATCGAATTAATAAATTTAATAAATTATTGTATTATAAATCATATACCCATCGATAAATTACAAAATTAATAAGATATTAAAAATTATAAAAAGAAATTATATTTTATAAATAAGTTTTAAAATACTTATTTGAATCCTGGACAAATGTTATTGATATATCCGTAACATTCGTTTTTGCCAAGATATGGTTACCTGATAGAGAAAAGTCATAGTCTTATTCTTTCACTCTTTAAATATCAAAGCTGTTTAATTTCATGTATAATTTGAAATTGCGTGCAAATTTTCTATTTAAAATATAGCTATTTTATTATATTTATTTGCGTTTTATAACAGCTTTACGCATTAAATGTCGACATACTTATCGATTATTGATAGTTGAGAAGTTATTATTGCGTCAATGTATTACTCTACGAACGGTAAGTCACATACTTTTTGACACAATATAATTTTACATTTAGTCCGTGTTCTCTTCTATATTGTTTAAATAAATTCTTCCGTTATTGGCATAATTTTTAGTCATGTGAATCAAGAATCGAAAAACAATTAAAAAGTATAGACAAGGAACTACAAATAAAAGAATAATAGAAAAAAAAAGATAATGTAACATCGAGAATTCCACTTTTAGAACACATGGCGCCATCTGTTGCCTTAAAAACTTACTTGTTTGTTTTGGAATGAGACCAAGAGATGGCGCTAGTAGTACCGTTTCTGCTCTATCTCTATCCTTTTCCCATTATCTTCTATCCTTTATTTCTATTGTTCATTTGCGGCACTCTAGAGATGGCGCTGATTTCAATATTTTTACTCTATCTCTGTCCTTCTTCCTCTATCTGTTTTCTTTATCTTTCTTTATACATTTATGCGTATAAAAGTATATAGTACCGATTTCTAATTAATTTTATTATTGTATAACTTATTAATTAAAAATCTTAACAGAAACTATTCTATTAAATTATTCTATTAATTTTTATGTATAATAAATACTTTTGAAAAATAATTTGCTTATAATGTATTTCATATACAAAAAATGAACCGATTAATTTTTATCTTACCTTATCCTACCTATACAAAAATTTTATGATATATTTATTTTATAAATTCTATTTAAAATATCATCTGATATTTAAATATCATATGATAAAAATCTTTAAATTTTTTAATTTTTAAATCTTCTCAAATTTTGTTATATTTATAAATTTATAATATCACATTTTAGTATATTTCTTTATACTAAAAGTACAATAATGTACATTTTTAGATATGGAATTTCTTGCAAAAAGTTGCAAAAAATTTATCTTTAATTTTTTTCTATATCAATCAATATCTATATCCTCTGTTCTTAAAAAAACTTTTTCTCTCTTCTCGTGCAGAATTGTTTAACAAATTCCAAGCATGATTACAATCAAGATATTCGCTTGAATGACGATTATCCCAGTAAAAAGAAAAGAACATTCGACTCTATCGAAATCATACTTGCGTAAACCTTTAATTAACATGGTTGATCGAATATATACTCGAAAACCATCGTTCCGCATCGAAAACTTGATATCCTTGAAGTTGCGTATCGTTAGACGTATCGTTATCCTTACTGTTATAACGAGAATAATTATTTTCTTTGCCTGACTTCTGCCTCTCGTCAACACAGAGGAGAAACTGATCTGCGAGACAATTTAGATCAAAGATCATCGAGATCAAAGCCGCATAGGCGTCACTGTTCGTTGATATCGGCTTTCCACTCTCTGTTTCCCTTCCGAAACTCTTCCCTTGGTTAAGTAACTTTCCCATAATTAAGTTTCCATGATGTACAATCAATTATTGTCAGATTTGGCGAGCTGATATTTACAATTAACCTGAAAAAAGGAAATCAACGAATAATTCTTTTCTTCATTTTTTATCGAACGAATCATTCATATTGTCCATTCAAAATTCCAAAATAAATAAATCATTCTTACTTGTACTTCTATACCACACATTATAAAATTTATCTCAAAACATTTGTCCGATAAATAAAAATTTCAATAACGATCAGAGTCCAAATTTTAAGTTCAAAATTTTATTCGTTAAAAATTTATTCGATGCTCCAGGCTTTCAAAAATACTCACAATTTTATTTAAGCCAACGCTTGGTTACAAATTTACATCGAACAATCTCACTGACAAAATGCAATCAACATCCAGCGAAGAAAAATATCATCTGTCCCCTTAGGAGACAGAGAATCTTCTTCGAGTTTCAAAGAATCGAAGAGATATCGGTAATTAGAAGAAGGCCGTGGTCTTATACCGACGAATCCCGTGGGAATCACCCATCACGTTAATTCGATTCGAAGTTAATAACCCGCTCAAATCCAAACAGAAACAGAAAGCGACGCGTGTTACGACGCGCCCTGGCCCAACGGCGATCATCAATCTCTCCTCGCCGTCTTCCGGTGAAATATTATGGGCAAGCCAGTGGCTCGACGCGAATTTGCACGCCTCCCCGTTTTACTCTCTCCCTTTTCCGCGTTCCTTCTTTTTCGACCCCTCGTTTCCACGTCGCGTCCACGTGGAAATAGCCACTGCCGGCTGAACGATGCGAGCTGTCGCCTCCGCTCCTCGTTTCGCTCTTCTATACACGCTTCTCGTATACTCGAGACTGTCAACGAGTATCCATCCAGTGGTCGGTTAAGTCGTTTGTATAAAAAAAAAGAAAAATGAAGAAAGAAAGAAAAACGACATCCTCGCCTCGGTGTCATTTTGGATCGTGACCCACATTCGAAACCAAGAACTTGACGGTACCAAATGAATCGAAACTTTGCAAATTTGAATTTGTAAGAGGAGTATATTGGATTATATATATCACATTACATTATCGTATATTTTGGAGACTAAATATATGTAACAGGGAAAAAGAAAGTATAGTGAAAATAAAAGAGGAGATTATAAAATGCTTATATCAGATTTTTCTATCGAATACCTAAAAATAATAGAGATAGTATTAGTGAAGATAAAAAAAGAAAAACGAGATTTACGTTCGAAACGGTATCAAGTGAATCGAAACTTTGCAAATTTGAATTTGTAAGAGGAATATATTGGATTATATACGTCACATTGACATTTTTTAAATTTTTTTATCGAATACATAAATAAAATGTAATAAGTAAACTATTAGCGGAGATATCTTCTTGGATGGCAATTTGCTAAGATTCAAATTTCGCGCTTAATCGATCGCTTAATCGATTCCCGCGAAAAATGCGATATTTATTAGGTCGTAAACGCAGGATGAAGAAATATCGACGCGGAGTCACGTCACAATCGTGCGTCACGCGATCTTAATTAACAACGTAGAACCAATTTGCTGGGTTTAGAGATGCGAAAGGCAAGCGTCGAATCGGTCCCCGGCCGGGTGGTGCAAATTTATAGCGGCCTGTCCGGGCGCAACTTCAAAAGCCGGCTCCTCGATATAAATCAGCGAGAGAGGGGGAGGGATAACGGTGGAAAGGAACCTGGACGAGGAGGAACGAAGATGTACGGCCGTCATTGTTTCGCCGTTTTGGTATGGCGGTGAGTTGAATAGATCCTGAGCCGAGTCTGAATGAAGGTTAATCCGCATTCATAATCGGCCACGCAACGCGCGCGCACGCACCATCTTAAAGGAGACCTCGTTCCCTCGTTCACCCGTTAATTCTCTCTTTCTTCTGATGCCTGAATGCAGCCGGAAGCCCTTTCACGCGTCCCGATTTCTGTGTGAGAGAGGATCTCTCTCTCTTTCTATTTCTTCTTCCTTCGAATCTTCTTCTCAGCCTCTTCTTCGGCGGCCTCGATCAGCAGCTCCAGCTGAAAAATAAAAAAAAAAAGCGTGTATATGTTCGAGAGGAAAATCTCGATCTCGATCCTTGGTTAAATCCTGGACTGGGGCTAACCTGGGACAGTCTAGCCAGGTGGAAACGAGAGAGATAAATGGAGATCGAGGGATTTCGAGGCACCCTAGGATTATTTGAAGGGGGACGAGTGTGTCGATCGAGCGATATTCCTGATGTGTACAGTTTAACCGTTGCCTCTATTATTCCAACTTTTGTTATCCGGATATTGTCGAACGTTCTGTTATCCTTTTTCTTCTGTACTGCTTATTCTGTGACCCAGTATTACGTTCGAGTGGGAACGTGCTCGTGTTAAATGTGGATCTGTTTGTTGGATCAATGTAGTTTAATGTAAATCTGGTGTAATGCTCGAGAGAAACTGATAAGCAGCTTTTATGAAGCTCGAATTTTTTATTCAGAATAAAGCTTCTATCGCATTTATAGATATAATTCTCCCTTATTAGAAAAATTTAGACTTTGATATTTGTAAAATTGCAGTAAAAATGCCGTAATTAACGCAAGTCTTTTTTTTTTAATTTAGAATACAGAATTTCGTTAACGAGTTGTGCTCGATCGTTCCCATCGAACATTCTCTCTTCTCGAAATTCTAGAGATTCTAAAACACGCGATTCAGCACTCGATGAACGGTGAGAGAGGACGGTTACTTCTCTTGGTTTACGTTTTCAGAACTAGCTGGACGAACGTTCGTTCGTTTCTTAGATCTCTGCACTCAGCAGCCGCGTAAACACCGGCCGGCAGCTGCAGATCCTTTCCTCGTAATCGTATCTTATGCACACCTTTGTCCCCAACGTTAGAAATGCGAGACGACGGACTTGGCGAAATTTCGTCCTTCTTCAACGTATTCCACAACGTATAAACGTTGAGTTTCATCTCATCTGAAAATTTTTGTTCTAATGTTTGTAATTAAACTGTAAAAGCCCGTGCATTTAACAGAAATATATAAAAATGTGCATGACACGCGTAGAAAGATATAAAATATTCGAAAATAAAATACGTATCATGAAACAGATCTTTGTTTCAGCTTTATTTCTGTAATTTTGTTTTTAAAATTTTAAATTTCCAAATTATAACACGATTTATCTTTTTAGTTAAGTCATCTTTCAATTACCCTACATGTATCCCACTTTAGATCTCGTTAATCAAAAAGACTGAATTATGAATTAGCTTGTAACATTTAAAAATCATCGATCTTAGCTAATTCCAATTAATTTTCTTGCACAAATAAAATAAAAAGTAACAAACGATTGCAAAAGAGAGGGAAAAAAGAAAAACATCACTAAAAAAAAGTGTATTCTTCGAGATAACTCTGATCCTAGAATCTTTCATCCATCTTTTATTCTTTTATCATATACAAGATTCTCTCGCAATCTGGAATTCAGTCATCCTCGCTAACCAATTCTAATTATACCAGGAGGCAAGATCGATAGTCGATTTTAAGCTCCCTTTAGGCAAACACGTTTGAAACGTTGCTCGATAAACAATCATCGCGCTGCACGCCTCTCCGTCAGACTTTAAAATAGTAACTCGGACAAACGGCGTACATAAGAGACATAACAATGTCGTACAGCGTGCACAACGTTTTCATTGTGTCGTAAAGAAAAAAAAAAAAAAATACGTTTTCCAACGAAATCGAACGTCACGTGACATCTCCATGACTTTAATTAGCAGGTAAACGCGCAATTTTTTTCAGGCACGAGCGAGGCTGTCGTCGTTGAACGCTTGGCGACAAGAATCGCCGAGTCGATGTGTTACATCGCTCGAGGATAAGAGGAAGGGGACGGGTGTATAACGGTGACTGTTCGTGATTCGCGTTCATGCGGATTAATCGAACCTGCAGGAGGTCGTGCGAAGTCGATATGCGTATTCGTTGTATCGTTGCATCGCATAAATAATCAAGATATAGAAGGAAACATTTCGAATATAATGACGATTTTTTTTTTTTTCTCGTTATTTCTCAGGGTTTATTATATGCGAAATGAAGTTCTCCACATGCATACATCTTGGATTTCTAAGTAAGTGAATAGCTTTTTAAATAACTTTACGGAGGAAGTTAATGTCGTTAATCGTGATTGAAGCTATTTTCATTCAGAAAATAAAAAATTCGTCGATTTCTATTGGTAATTGTTTATTCTATTATCCTATAAAATGTGCGAAGAGATTGAAGAATCATTAGATTATTCAATTGTTATTGTATGCAAGATATAAAATATTTATAGAAAATATTATTCTTTGCGATGAATATTTCATTCTTTTAACGAGTGGATAACGAATATTTTATAAAATTAAATTTAAAAATAGAAAAATATTTCAACGAGTTGTTTAGATTAATTATAAAATTAAAATTAAGTACTCTGATTACATCCTAAATATGATAAAAAAGACTTTATAAATTACAATTTATAGAATATCAATATTATTAAATATTTTATCCCAAATAACTAAAACTTCATAATAAGAATTCTTTGCAGGGAAACACGATGATGAATAATTCGTATTTATATTGGAATAGAACCGAATGTAGATTAAAAATTTCATTTGTGGATTTTATTTTCCTTCGTGACCAGCAGTGTTAGAAACTATGCTTATACGAAAGTTTATACGATTAATTAAGAGGATTTTCAGGAGACATGATTATCGAAGTTAGCCAACCGCGGACAAATCTCTGTTGATCCATCCGTGATACCGGATGGTATCGGTCACGATGCACGTGGTGTAAATAGATAATAAAAGCAGAGGGAAAAGTATCCGGGATAGGCGACTGACCGGCGTCGAATACGACTGCAATCCGTGCTGTTTATCTTCTGTCAACTACCGATAGGAGAGCTTGCGTTCCACTCCAAAGTCTCGTAACGCCAACTCGACCGAGTACAGCGTTTGGTGCCGCTTTGACGTTTATCGAAGATCAGTTTTTTTTTCTTTCTTTCCCCTCTCTTTATCTTTTCGAGTTGAAATAGCGGCAAAGTTCCGTACCGAGGAATATAAAAACGTTTTAACAGAACAAACGTGGATAAAGCGAACGATTTAGATTTCGAATGGATTGGAATTTATATATTCAATTGTTTGAATTTCCCCTGCTATGATGTTATTAATGAGGGATATCGTTTTATTTTAAAAAATAAAAGAATTTATCCGATTTTTAATATTCGAAATATTGGATAACTCTTTCATAACTTTGATCGCTTTTAACTTTATTCGATGTCTCGTAAACGATGAAATTCTGAGTAAAATACGGTTCGTAGAAAAAGATAACGCAAGACGTTCTTGCATTACGTTATACTTAGTATGTTAACACTGATAGTAGTTGATACGAGGCGAGAGAACGATAAATAATATAAATAATCGAAAAATACAGGTGGTTAAACCGTTTTATCTCTTCCTTCGAGACACTCTCGATCATTCAATGAACGAATATTAAATTTAAATTACACGCATCGTCTACGATGGAACAATCGTCGAGAATTATGCGACATGATTGAAAAGTGAAAAATCTATTATACCAGAGAAAAAAAAAGAAAAAAAAAAAGAAGAAAGATAAGAGAGATGAACTGTTACGATGCTGGGTCTGGAGTCGGCATCGTTTAAACCCTTAAAAAAGCCAAACATCGCTATCTCATCAAACGCCCACCACGCTTATTTCCTCTCTTTCTCTTCCACGTGTCAATTAGTACCCATCCAAGATTTTCGTCGTTTCTACTTTTTTTTTTTACTTCCTTTTTTCTTCTTCTTCTTTTTTTCTCACGAAATTCTCTATTTGGAGAACGGCAGGGAGTCATTGAACATTCACTGTAACTTTTAAAATGGTCGTTAAAGGAAATTATACACCGAGGACGTTGAAACGAGAAGCGTTACTTATCCCAAGCAATTAGATACTCGGAAATTACCTTATTTTCGAATCGTTGAGGAGGCTAGTTAATTGTTTGCCGATTAAACTTTGCGGGAAAAATGGCCGTGGTTTATCGTTACACGGCAAACACACACGCATGCACACGATTGTACCGTCTGAGCAAACATAAATCAAGGGTGTCAGTCATCGGTGAAAAAAGGCACGGATTTGGTGGAGCGAGTTGAAACTCGCAATAAACGAAACGCACCCCGCTGTTTTTTCGACTGGTTGAACGTATCAACTCTCTCCAATATACATCCTTCAATATCACATAATTCCATAGTTCATCGAAGATGTTGATATCCGTTAATCCTTGGTTAAACAAAGGATATATTATTGTTGAAAGAAGCAATGACAATTAATCGATCGAACGATGTTATTTCTTTTCAACTCCAAAGAATTTCTTTCGATATTTGCGCTTCGAGGTGCTTAATAGTTCATTTTAATCTCCTTCCGGTTTTTGGAGGAAGGATTTTTAACGGAAGGTCGCTCTATTATACGCGTGATAAGAAAGCCATTATGTAAATTATCTATAATGGAACGGGTTGCTTGAAAAACTGCATTAAGCGAGCCTTAAAAACGGGAGTCCGCATAAATAAAGGGCGCATCGATCGGTGATGGAAGAACCGCCATAAACAGTCACTTGCAGGATTAACTACTTGCGCTGGTGAATAAATTTATGATGATTACGGTGAAATTATTAACGAAGCTTCATTACGTGCACGTAATGTAAGGAAATTATGAAGAATTTACGAAGATTTTGAAGGTGTAAATGCATGCATAACGTGCAAAAAAAAATACATAAAACGTTCAGATTTTATTTCTTCGATAAATTAAAGTTTTTATATTCTTTCTTTAACGCGATAAAGCATTGTCAATTATAAATAATAAATTACGTTTACGCGGCCAATACGATCTTGCAAATCATTTGCAAACAATAATTCTCATTATTTCAATCAAATTAAAATTCAAATTTCATGGAAAATCGAGAAAAATCTTAATGCATAAATTACAATTTACAATCTTTATTATTCGATTTCATCTTCTAAATTTCGCGTCTTTCCAATCTTCTTCCATCGTTTCGCTTCGCTTTATTTAAGTAACGGCATAAATAAGGAATCGATGTTTTTATCTCGGTTGTCTCAACCGAAATTGCAAATTCTCACGAGATACTGAAACATACTTGTTCGAGCATCAAGTACCTCTTTGTTATTATTCTCTCGGGCGGTTCAACCCCTTCCAACACCGGCAGAGATTCCTCCTCGAAGGAAAAAGCGTGCATCAGACGAACATCATCCTCGTCAGGGAGGGAAGTAGCACGTTGCCATCTGTTTCTCTGCGATCGACGCGCGGCCAACCGAGGGGTAAACAGCCCCACGAGGGATCCTCCACCCCCCCAGATCCCTCTCCTCCACCCCCGTGGCAACGTAACGCGTGCCCCACGGAATCGTTCATCCCACGGAATTGCAAGAGTAATCCCCGCCCGGCGCCCTTTCCCCATTTACATAAAAATAATTAAACGGCTCGTTCCAACCGACCCTCAGCCATGGTTTCTCCCATTTTCCTAGCATCTCGTAACACTCCTCGTGAGTGGTGGTTTCTCTCGATCGAATCGAGATGCAAATCCGGATTCGGCGACTTTTATAAAATTATTGTAATGTATGTAGATGTCAGATGTGCCAACTTCATCCATCTCTTCCACCATGAATTTTAACGTCCGATCGTAACCGATTGGGGACGATCTCTCGAGAAATAGATTCCAGTTTCGAAGAAATTGTACGTCTCGCTAATCTCTGTCTACTTGGATGTCATCCAGTCCCGCGTTCTTCCCTATATACTTTAATCGATGTCTCCTCGGATGAGAGAAGTTTCGTTCCATTAATAATTCATATTACACGGCCGATGCATCTCTGTCATCGGTATCGAGGATACGATCGATCCGTTCCCCAAGCAACGCCACAAAAGAGCCAGCCCCCGCATTCGGTGTTTTATTCGGCCTCATCTCCCACTCGGTCGTCATTAACCTCCCCCGAAGTTCCTATTACCACCACGGTGGGCTCTAACCATCCCTCGAACGATGACATCGAGATGAAAGGGAGGAAGAAGAAAAAAAAATATATATATCAAAAAGTTTCGCCCGTGGGACGATGATATTGCGCCGCGATCGAAGCGTGTGATTCTTTATCGAGAAACAAGTGGAAGAGGGTGGAATCGTCATCGTGGAATCGTTTGGGGAGGGGTTGGAAAATTTCGAGGGTGGAAAGTTTCGATCGGGTAAAAGACGATGGAAGGAAAGAATTCGGTTTGGACGTGGAGGATGGCACTGTTGCACCCCGCGTGGACACGTGTTACGTGAGGCAGAGACGCGTGAAAGCATCCATCAAGACCAGCATGGTGCACCGCGAGCGAGCATGGTACAGCTGGCAAGCTCCGTTCTACCGTATCGAAGCTCCGTTTCGCTGGGTGGGCAGCGAAGGCTTGGCTGCTGGTTGAATCGAACGTGGCCCACGAGGGGTGGGAGAAGTATACGCGACTTGAGGGCAGAATTCGCGAGGGTTGCCCCCAAGACGAGGGACAAAAGAGGTGAGGAGGGTGAAGGAGCGGCGGTATTCCGGCGGATAACGTTGGATCGCGTTAGGTGAACTCGATTGGGGTGCCTACGCAGCCGGAACCGAACGGTGGATGGAAACCTCTTCGTCATCCCCGACAGGCATTTTTTTTCTCCAACAACTTCCACCCCCTTATCGGACAATTTTGATCGATATCTTTAATTTTTGCTCGACGATTCGCGACGACTCTCCCCCATTCCTCCTGCGATTTCTCTCGTTAAGAAGAATGTGGAGAATGAGGGAAAAGGCGAGAAGAAGAATCTTAATGTCTTGAATCGTATTGTCTTGGAAAATTTTGCGAATGATTTTCTTTAAATTATAAAATAAAGATTTTTCGCGCGAGTAGAAAGGAAGAGTAGAGTAGAATTGAGATAGAGAAATGACGATTATGGGAGAAATAAAAGTGTAGAAACATCGGATGGTTGGAAAACAGTTTCCCTTTTCGTAAATTAACGCGCGTTTACCTCCCCGTTTTACGATGTATCCCTCTCTTTGAAGAAAATCACGGCCATAGATTCGCCCCGCGTTGTTCTCCGCCCTTATAGCCCCGGCTCCTTTGTCGACCGGTTAAACTTTCATATTTCTATGCATCTTGTAACGAGTCGAAACGCGCCAACTTCATTCTTCCTGGCTGCGTACCTTCTTGCCGCCAGACACGCTAGAAAAACGATGCTATTAATATTAACGCGGCTCCAAGCGGGATCCAATGTTCCGCAAGTTTCGAAGTTTACCCCCGACAGTGAGATGTATGAAACGTTTTGTTACGAAGTTATAGCGAATTTCGCGCTTGATTTTTGAAATTAACGAACTACAGCTATCGAGTATCAAGATATTATAGAAGATACAACAAACTGGTGACATCGTTGACGTTAGTAAAAATTTTAACAGTCATTGTTCACTCGAAATTTTCGATTGGAAAAAGTACAAGATCCTAAAACACTTTCTTAATCAAAACTAACTGTTCTCTCTTTTGATTTGAAGCATCCTAAGTCCTTTGATTTTGATACTTAAAAAAAATAAATAAATAAAAACCTTTTTAACTTAAAATATCTTTTTATCTCCGAGGCTAATTATATTGGCGAAAGATCGCCAGGTATTTTAACGATTGCCCACGCGCAACAACATCGTCCGGATATCTCGGAAAATTTCAAGGGGTGTGGATCAGATAATACGTAATCTAAGGATCGCGGAGCAAGGGGTGCATTGTGCGCAACGTGCACGAGGGTGTATTAAGTGCGCGTCCGTATATAGCTCATTCGACGGAATCACGATCGTAGATAAAGTCCCTGTCACGATCTCTGGACGGTCGTTCGTTTTCCTCCGTGTTCATTATACAAACGCGATGGTTTACATCCGGAACTCGCTTAACGTCTGTTCCGTCTTCGCCACGGACGATCAACAATCTGGTCGGACGACGATGGAACGAGCTCGTCGTCGCTCCGATTCATCGTCATATCTGCGATTTATCTCGGGCAGGGTGAGACGCGTTCAGACACGGGATAGATAATTCGTTCGACATATTTAACGTTGACGTTGGATGGAACGAACGAATGGCCCATTAAGCCGGCAAATATTTCTTAGAATGTCGAATCAAGCGTAAACGTAGCGATGAAATTACGTTGGTGATTGTGAAGAAAAAAAAGAAACGATGAAATATTTATTTACGCCTCGTCTATATTCGTATCTCTTTTGTATCTGTCGTGGATCGATCCGGTCGATGGGTTCGTTTATCATCGATGCTTTTTAATATGGAACCCGTGGCTCGCTGATTCGAGGCGAGATTCCACGAAGCAAGCGGTGAAAGCATCGTCGCCTAATATTTTCGCCATTTTCACGGCGATTGCACGTGGCCCCATGGTCGAATATCGCCCAATGAAACATCCATTTCCGGGAACTTGTCGATTCAGGAAGGCTGGCAAATGTTCCAGAAATTGCATCCCTTTCATTCCATAAATTCGATCGTGATCAACTACCGGCTAAAATTGCTTTCGCCGATTTATTTCGCTACAGATACAATCTATCGTATTCGTACGTAAGTTCCGAAAAGAAACGAAGTTCGCGACTGTGAATCTATAATGAGGTTGAAACGGACCAGGCGCCAGTTCCGTGCGCGTGATGATACACGGAATGACGGAGAGCAGTCACAATCGTATGCTGTCGAAACAAGGCAATTCATCATGTACCTCGTTCCATGAAGAACGGAAAGGGAAGAGGAGGAACGATGAGGAGGCGAGAAGCGGAAGCAGGAAGAAGGGAATCGTTCCTGAAAAGGACGGAAAAACACGGAGAGTTGAGAGGAGCGAAGGACGAAGAAGGGATGAACGAGGAAGGGACGAGATGAAGAGAGAAGTGGAAATAGGAAAAAGAGAGGAATGGTTGCAGGGTCTACACCCTTGCACGCACTCGACGCATCAATCTTCTTTGCCAACAATGTTCGCGTAAATTACCCTCATCGATATCAAAGTGACGAGGGTGGCAGCCGGCTGCGTCGGTGTTGCCTGGTGTGGCGGAAGAGAGACCAGCCCTTATCTCGCGCCAGTCAGAAAATTGAGTTTACAAAGATTCCATCGAGGAGCAGAAGGCTCTTACCGAGGCAGCCGGCAAACGTCACTCGCACGATACCAGCCTTTCCTGTTCCCCGTTCTGAAATTCTACGCTGTTTCAATCCCTATTCTCGTATCTAAATTCCTTCTAAAAGGTATATACTGTCGGAGCACCAAGTCCGTTATAAAATCGAGAGGTATCGACGAAAAGGATCCAACAGATCTGGAAACAATGAGCAGAGATATGATGAATGTGATACACGTTTCTCCGCGGCAAGAGTAGAAGGTCGAGTTTTACGATTCCAAGGGTCATCATATACCTGTACGAGCTAAGTCTTAAGTCTCTGTCGGTCCCAACCAAATATACCTGCATCAATTATTGCTGTTTAGAAATTCTACGACCTTCTGGCCTGTATAACCGATCCGGTCAACGTGGTAAACCCTCTGTGAATCCGCAATTAGCCGGTCCGGATCCTTTTCCAAGTAATCTTTTACTCAAACTTTTTGTTCCTGCCATTGAACCTTTGGGAACTTGTTTCTGTTACACGACATTGGTATTCGAGTCGTTTTACAAGCTCGTTCAGTCGCGTGCCTGCGTTCACTTTAAGTGAACTCCCAATTGAGCCACGTACACGTCTTATCTCCAACTTTATGATTTTCATATCGAAGGGTCGTTGTTTCAGGGGTAAAAATTACCCTCGATAAAGAACCGGGGCGCCGAAGTTTGGAAAAAAAAATAAAAAAAAAAGAAAAAAGAAGTCTAATCGTTAAAAGCATGCGAGGAAATTCAACGAGGAAAGCGTTGGATCCCGAGGAATACACACGAGTTGACCAACGTACTGAGCGCGTACAACAGACAGCGCAATCGGCCCATAAATTTCCAAGCGATAGCACGGTTCGGTGGTGGCGTAGCCTAGCTCGAGCGTGCTTCCGATATATATGTACGCTCGTCCGAAACACGGCCTTAAATTTTCTTCAGACGCCGCGCTAAGCAAAAGGGAGAACGTGGACACGGTGCGAAGTTTTCGCGGGGAGAAAAGATTAGAGGCGCGCGCGAAAGTTTTCGCGGGGCTGTGGCGTCGACGATACTCGGTTTAATGTAGCGTTATGATCTTTATGGGGAGGGGAGGGGAACGTTTATAGGCCATTACGATTGAGTTTTCGCCCTGGAACGACGCACCCTCGAATATTTTTCTACCGCTCTTCTCCGCTCCTGTTATTGATAACTCGATCTCACGGAAGAATTATACTGATATATGATCGCGATTATCGTAGATAAGATTGGTTATAGAAAATATAGTAAAGATATTCTACGAAAGAAATCATTTTATGTATTTTTTAAATATCGATATTCAGATATTGTTTCGCGCATAATTGTTCGGGATATAAAAAAAAGAGGGTGAAAAGAAAGAAGAGCTCGTTAATCGTGGCTGCCCTCTTTCTAGCACCGTTCTTCATGTTTAATTGCGCCTGCGTATAATTTCCACTTTCGCCGGCTCTCCTCGGCTACTACTCTCTCTCTTCGCGCACTAATGAAAATCTCCGGTTAACAGGATCATCAGCGACGAATTAAGCGAATTTCCGGTAATCGCAAAGTCTTCCAGGATCTTTTAATTAACGAAGCTTATTTTAATCATCCCCGATCGGGACCGTGACTGATTCTCACTGCGTTAATAATCGCGTTTCCGTTGGAAAAACTTGTATCTGAGTCGCCGTGTTGAGAGCCGGTCGTCGGTCACGACACGATGATAAATTCTACGGCGTCGAGTGTATCGCGCGATCGCCACTGCGGACGAAATTAATTGGTCCAGGAGCCGGCCTTGTTTTTTCATAGATTTATCGGCGCCGGATATTAAGACGATATTATCTTTAATTTTCGTCAGAGCAACGTCATTTCATGGTGTATTACGTGTTGATCGTACGATGATAATGATAAGAAGGATAATTGCTACTAGAAAATGTATGTATCGGCGTATAATTACGCGGTGAAACACGAGACAAGTGGACCACCTAACGCGATTGCTTCGATTATTCTTGTTATTAACCAAGATCGATTGAATCTTTTTTTTATTATGGATTATATACGATTTTAAAGGATCATTAACTCTTTCATGTTCAATTTCTTTTTTATTAAAGTAATATGAATCTACTAAAGTAATATGTATCAATAATTTTCTAATAATTCATTGATTGTTTTAAATTCAAACGGATTAATCGATTTGATAAATAATGATTTCATTATTTTATGAAATTCGAATATTTAGAACACGTCATGAATTTTAATCGCATATATTATCTGACAAAATTATTATATCGAAATTTTCTTTCGCGTATTAAACTTTATTTATTAAAGTTCTAAAACTTATGAGCAATGGTGTATGAAATTTCCCAGTTCTGCGCAAACTCTTGACGCCACGATTATCTCGGACGAGAGGTTCCTTCGACAAGAAGCGTGTTAATTTTCCCCGGTTGGCCGTTGTTTCGTGATCGCTATGATCGACGACGTTACTCCCACGAGTCCTCGTATTTATGGGGCTCGAGATTAGCTCGCGAGACCCCTGCTGTAACCTTTGAAACGGCGACGAGGAAGAGACTTTTACGACATTGCCACGTAATCGAACGACGTTATCATAAACCCTGCCGCATGAGTAACTTTATTGCCTCGCGTTTACCCCTTTTCTGGATGCGTTGTCCTACCTATTTTGCATTCTTATATATATATATATATACACATTTATCCACCATCTCTTAAGCCATTTCCATATATCGATACGTCGAAAGGAACGCGAAAATTCGTTCGATAAACCCTTACTAAAAGCATTCTAAAGAGAAATAACAGGAGAAACAAAAATTTCACGGATGTCATCGGTATTTCGCCGTACACGAGTACTTTGCAGAAAATTCGATGAGATCACCCTTATAAACTATCGCAATCATTCACGACGATTCCTCCGCGAGGCTCCTAAATATTTCGATCACCGTGCATCTTTCGTTGCATTTTCGTCGTTTCGCCACTCGTTCGATTGGTTCAATTAGCGCGTTGAAGCAAAAGCAAACGAAAACCCGTTCGATCGGGTTTTACAATTTATAAACGAGATAAAGGGTGAAGGGAGGGATGGGAGAGGGGGTAGGATGCGGATTATCGTTTAGCCCCGAAGCGCATTATTTTCGCGATACGATCACCGGATACGCAATATCCTCGATTCCCTTAATGAGTAACGGTCGATCGAGCAATGATTTCGCCGGATTTCGAAATCG
>NW_006263534.1:1767328-1772223 GCF_000469605.1 Apis dorsata | reverse complement strand
GAGCAACAAGGTTCGATCAAACCTGACCGTCTGGCCCTTCTCCCTACTGGTCGAGACACGGCCGAGCCATGGGGGGGTAGATAAAATCTGTATTACGTTTAGGGGGATGTAGCGCGTGCGCCCCCGTGCGCAAACCTATTAACGTGCGTGCACGCGTTACGTCGGTGCGCGTATATGTACCTACACGCGAGGGAATGGGAAAGAGATAGAGGCGACCCGAGCGAGATCGTTCCTCGATCCTCGTGATTTACGCGTGCCAGTGCTGCTTCGAATTCCAAAGCTGCCTATTAACCCTGGTGCAGCGGGATAACTGCCCTGCACTTCTCTCTTCCTCTCTCTCTATATATATTATATTATATATATTGTATGTATATATCTCGTCGTGCGTTCGTACGAAATTTGAAAAACGATTTTATCGGTGAGAGCCGATTGCACAGGCTGGGCTCGAGCGGTAGCCGCGATATTTCAACCGTTCGGGGACAGCCGCGTAATTGCGGCATACATCTCCGACCTTAATTTCGTTATAAGCTTCGCATTAAGGCGGAAAAAAAATTACAGCTGGCTTAGCGACAAACAATTTGCCTTTCTTAAGCCTCGTTCAGATTAGAGTCGCTTAATCTTTCCAAGTGAAGGTTTGTAGAATGTTCGTAACAAATTGGAATCGTAAGATTCTTGATATAATAAGGTATAGTGTATTTATTAATATTATTGAAGATTTTTTTAAATATCTTTCTGCTTTTCTGAAAGAATGGAAATCGACGAGAGTTTTTTCTTTCGATAAGAATTTTTCGATAATTGTTTAAAAGTAAATTTATAAACAGCGTCGAAGAAAGTTTCCGTGATAATTTCAAATAACTCTCTGGCTAATCTAGACTCTCTGGATAAACGAGACTTGACGTTGTTTTTCCTTCCTCCTTTTATCGTTTTTCGACTTTTTTCCACGACTCGTAACACTTGGCGGTTACTTGGCGCTAAGGATACTTTAATTGACAAAATTTCGCAGACACACCGCCAGCAAACCGCGGCGGTAGACATAAATTTCCAATTTTCGCCTCGCAGAAATGGCGAAGAAGTTTAATTGCCACCGTCCGAAAGTTTTAAAGCGTTTCCGCTTGTCGGCTCGGAACAGTGTCTTGTTTGTCCCTTCGACGGTGGTAAAAAGGCGCCGTCCAAGCGGTTTTTACCCCGAGAAAGCTTCTCCTCCCCGCGAGAATAATGGCCGTCGTTCGAAACAATTTTCAACCGTGTTATAATCGAACGCCCGAGAAACTTTCGATGTTTGCGCTCTGATCGACCGTCAGCCGGAAGTTCTGCGAGAACTTCTTTTTTTTCTTTTTTCTTACAACATTTCTTTCCTCCCGCAATGCCAGTTTAATTACAAAATACCGGCGAGAATCTCGAAGAATCTCGTTTCTTGGGAGGGATTTTTCTTCGTATCGAGATTAAATCCGCGGAGAGGAAATGGGTGAAATAGCAGGATTCGAGGGATATAGGCGGTAACGAAGATCGAAAGACGGTTCACAGAACACTGTCTGTCCGATCTGGCCTCGTTGAACGGGATCGTGCTGTACGCTGTTAATCTCGCGCCGCACATAACGCGACTATAAATTACTGGAACGAGCGGGTGAGCACTACGTGGAAAGTGTGCTCACCGTGTCTTGGGTAGGCCTTGCAGCCTTCGGTGGATGGTTTATGAACTCGGTCTTGCGTTACTGTTACCTTGATTCTCGGTCATTATCATCGGTCGACCTGCACGCGATCGGAAACTCACCCTGTATCGGTGGATCGGGTCGCGGCCAGGAAGTTTGCACGGTGAAAATAAATAGGCGGAGATGGTAATTTCGCGATATCGGTGCCCGTACGATCGCGAATGTATTTATTTTGTCAATAATAATGAACGCAAGGGGCGGCGTATGTATATTTTCTCACAAATTCCGGCCGAGCATTGTATCATCCCGGAAGCGGCGTATACAAGATTTCAGATCTTGGCGAGCGATTTTCTCTGGATTCCCGGCTCGTTTAACTTGCCTAACGTCGTGCGAAATTTCCAGATTCTCGTCGTTATTTTACGCTAGGTATTTTTAATCGAACGTGTTCTCGGTCACGTACGATTTCGCGCGTGTATTGTTGGAAACGATATTTCACCGAAAAATAATTTGAGCATTGGTTACTTTGTAATAACAGATGTTGACTTTGGGTTATACGAGTAGATAGAAATTACTTGGATATTCAAATTTCTCGCGAAGAGAACGGAAATTTGAACAGATGAGTAAAACGGTGTAAAATTTCATCCCATCAAAATAAATTAGTCAAGATCTATTCTAAATTTTCCCAAATAAATATCTTTATTTCGATTTTAATAAAAGCAAATTGAAATAATAAACAGAATCGGAGAATTTTAGTTATTTTCGTCTGATACATCGATAAATTAATCAATTAATTAATCTTAAATCTTTCATCGTAATTTTCCCAAAATAAATTATCGAAAAGAAATATGGAAAAGAATTTCGATTATTTTTCTCATTCGTAAATTAAAAAATTCTCCAAAAGAATGAAATATCTTCATCTTAACTTTCACCGACATCGTAAACAAAAGTGCGGAAATGGCGAGAAGAATCGAAAAGAAGAACGGAAGACAAGTTTCCCAAGGAACAACGGAAGGGTTCCACGCAAGGTACCGTTGTACTTCCGGCAAGGAAGCAAAGTAGTGGGAGGAAGCACGTGGTTGCTCGAACTCACCCCACGAGAGACGAACATTATTATGAGAAGATCCGACGTGAAGAAAGAAGAAGGTTAGGTGGTTGAATAAGGGCGGGAGCGGTGAAAGGCTGCGCGCGCAACACCGAGCACGCTGCCGCCGGTGGCTCGAGAGCCAGCCGCGTGGTCGGCCTGCTTCAGTAACTTCGATACCTTCGAGCGAGTGAGTCACGTCCGATCTCGAACCCGTCCGCCTATCGAGATATCGCGCCAAAATATTTCTATCTACGATTATTTCGTGTTAATTTTCGTCGATATTCTATCGTGTCGTTAATAACGTCGCGATTCGTTTGTCCACAATGAGAAAAAGACTGATTGGCTTATTGCGTTTTATATAATGTAATAAACGTATACTGGAATGGTGTATAACCTGTTTGTAAACACGACAGACGCGTGACCCAAACGACTCAAAATTCTCGTATATTCTACGCCGAACATGAAATTGAATATTCGTCGCGAAGAGTGAGTGAATTTTGACGCAATTATATACGATACGCAATTATTATATTTGCGAAATTTTGACGATAGTGGCGTCTGTGGCGTCTGTCCAAACATCGAACAATCGAACTTTCAAATCGATCGCTGATTGGCTATATCGAATGAGCGATTTTTCCATGTAGTGTCGTTCGTCTGATTTTATTCTTCGGTCACATTCGTTCGTTCCATTGTTTCCAAAGTTTTCACTATGAAGGTGATCTACTTCTTCACGATTCTCTGGACACTAGCTGTTTCTACGTTCTGCGAGCCAGTGAACGAACCTCCGAAAACGAAACTGACGATTCTAAAATGTTGTCGACACATGGAGGAGTTGGAGAAAGAATTGGACAATGACATGGACGCCAAGTCTCGTTGCGTATCGACTCAATTCGATTGGAAACCTGTCATCTATTCGCCTTCCAAACAAAAGATGTTGGATACTCCGCCAGAAGAATGGAATATCGTCGAAGGAAAGAAGCCAGATTGCAAAGACAATTCGGTGTTAACCTATGTGCCGTACAGACACACGAATCCATTCGTAATCATGGACGATGGTCGCGTGCTTCCCGACATACACGTGAACGACACATTCGAACCGAACGAATACTGCGCCGATTCTAATGCCTTGCTCGTGTGTATGAAAAATAAAATGAACGGCAGTCATGCAGCTAATACGATGAGGCCACGAGTTAGACAATGCTGTGGAGAAAATGCGGCTTTCTACGAAGAAATGTAAGTATTTTGATATAATCTCATCTCATGGAATTTTCATAGGTCTTGTTTATATTTGTTTAGTTCGCGTGATAAGAAAATAAGTCTGATAATTTAGGTTATTCGTAAAAACGTTAAGGATACATAGGATAATAAGGATACATACGGATACATAGTTCGATAATATAGTAATTTATATATTTATATTTCGTTCTTAGAAAATATGAAACGTAATAATTTTTGTTTTGGCGACGGTTAATATTTGTTTCACAATGTTCTAATATATATATTTATGGTGCAATCGCGAAAGAAGTTTTCATTTGAAATTTCGTTTTTAAGAAAATTTGGTTAATTCTTGACTGTATACGGGATTATTTCGATTTTACAAAAATAAATAGAAAATAATATTAATAATATAATAAATAGATAAATTTCGAAGTTATATTTTTATTATATACATTGATTGAACATATTCAAATTCGATTATCTGATAGTCGAGGTACAAAAAATTAAAATATTATCAAATATCATTTTACCAATTATTCATTTAGTCAAGAATTAACAAAACTTATTAAATTTTCAAACCTTTTTTATCTCAAAACACGTGTTCGAATGCGAAAATTTCTATTCTATTCTACGTTTTCGATTTATTTTTCAAGAAGAATCTCGAATACTGAGTCACACGCGAAAAACAGCCAAATATCTCATCGGCACAGTTCATAAGCACACAAAACGTGAAAACACGGAGGTAAATTAAATTCATATGGTTTAACGTCCAAACAGACTGCATAATTTGAATAAGTTATCGGGGTTCGATATTCTTTGCAGACAAATAATATTCACGGTGATTCGTATTCGTGGTGGAGCCGGCTATCTTCGGGAATGTAACTGTAATCGTTTCGGTCGGTTACACAAAATTTATCGGTTTACCCTGCGCCCGGTGTATTTTT
>NW_006263534.1:1762050-1767098 GCF_000469605.1 Apis dorsata | reverse complement strand
GGGGAAAAAAAAAAAAAAAATAAATTCGTTCGAAAGTTGCGCGGACATTTCCCTCGGAAAATAGCCCTTGTTTGCGATGCAAGCGTGACGCTCGAGTAAACAAAAAATGTCGGGCTTCGTTTTAATCGGGCACCCAATCGCTCAAGCTTGGGCGTTCCGTGGACTTTGTTGGCATTCTATGCAGCCAGCCACCGCGTTTCCTAGATAAATTCTTGCTTACGATATATGTGCACCTTCTTGTTCCTTTTTCCATTTGTGGCTCGTGGTAGCGGTTTGGGTGCTTGCTCTTTCTCGCTCGAGACCTGTTCGTTCACCGTCGAACATCGTGTACATACGATATGCTTGGAAATTCCATGACGAAAAATGACTCGACATTTTTCTTAAATTATTACGCTTCTTTGCCGATTTTTTGAACTTTTAAAAGTATCGTGATGTTGGGCAAATTCGAAAGAGTCGGATCAGATAAATATTTTTCTATTTATCAAATATTTTAATTCTGTTTTTTATTTAAAAATTATAGAATATTATTTAAAATTGATTATTTTAATTTTACGAATTATATATAACTAAACAGGATTTTGAAAATATTTTGATATTAATTTTAAAATATACGGTAGAAAACAGATTTCTATTAAAAAAATTGAATCGTGAATCTTGCTAAAACTTTTTAAATTTATTTTTAAGAAATAAGTAACCCATTCTTTTTTTTATTTATACATCGAATTCTTCGGGTCAATTATCTCTTACACAAGAAACAATTTATATATTCAATAAAAACTTATTACTCTAAACAATGAGTTTACGATTTAATGTATCTTAACCTTACCCAATTCATCTTGCTCAATCCACCACTCAATAAAAGTCCATAAATTTCCAAAGCGCCTCTCATTAACACCTGACCTGTATACACTCGCTACCTAATCCTTTCACCTCAATTTCATCTTACTGAAATTACGTTCCTACATCATTAATCATACCTTCTACTAGCACCAGTGTTTCTTTTCCTTCATTTATATCTCTCGCGTTAATCCATCTTAATCGATGATTTCGAAACAAAACAGAAATCTCGTATTGGAAAAATTTTTACCAATCGTTTCAGACATTCGTGCGCCCATCTGAAGGAAGCTGCGAACCCAACACCTTTATTACCGAATGCATCCGCCTCTGTTGATATAGTGCCTGGTTTCCCAACGTGTCCTCGTTCCGACAATTTTACGATTTTGGGAGATGCGAAAGATGCCGTATTGTTGCCGGATGGAGGCTTGAAAATCGACGGAGTCACTTTACCCAGTGGCAAGTTCTGCGTCGAGAGGATCAAGGAACTGAATCACGTGTCCAAGGTCTTCGCTTGCTCCGAGAACGCATCGCAAAGGTGAGTTGGACACTTTGATCGTCGTTTCGTAGTCCGTATAGTCGATCGTTTGACGATCAAAAGTACGGAATAGGGAAATAAAATTTAATAGAAATTGAAATATTGGATTAGGAAAGGATATAATATAGGGAAATGAAAATTTAAGGTTTAGAAATTGGGAGGTTAAATATATTTGAAAAGGTTATAGTATAAGGAAATGAAATTGTAAGGTTTGATAGAAATTGTAAGGTAGGATCTGAAAGAAGAAGAGAGATATTGGAAAAGTGATTACATTAGAGGTGCAAATCAATGTAAAGGTTTTAAATTTATCCTTTAATTATGGTCTTTGAATTATGGCAGTTTTGAAGATGCATTTATCAAGTATTTTTTAAGTCTACAAGATATTGAATAATGGAGGTTATTTTGTGAAATTTTAATTTACTTTGGAATAAGGTCGTATTAATTTGCACGTCTAATGTTAAATAACTCAAAGAATTTCCTTAGTGAGCGAACTAGGTCGTTAACAATTCGAACGAAATTTCCATCTATTAATTTTCCTATACAAAATTTCTTATTCAAAATCTCTTTAACTTTATAGTCGGAAATATGCTAACTAGAATTTTTTTGGATTATTTAAAAATCTGATACGGTGAAAAAAATTAGTATATCAAATATTAACGACTTGGTTTCTTTCGCGTATCAAGAAAAAAAAAAGAAAATGTAGAAAATTACTTAATAAAAAATGAAGAATATAGCTCTTGAACATAAGCCAACTTCCTGAAATCCTGCTTACGTAATACATAGGTACGCATCGATCTTTCGCTATTTTTCCTCTAGTTTCCGGCCACGTTACAAACCGATTTTCTCTCGTTATCTCGCGGTCTCTCCTTCTCGAGAACGAACGCAACGAATTCAACGTACGTATCTTCATTAAACGAAATTAAATTAACGAACGAAATATGACTGCATAACACACGAATACTCTTCTAAATTTTTCCTATCCAAGAAAAATGAACAATGAACGAAGCATTGTCCGCAAAATCACAATAAAACAATCTGTTTTACAATTCCGTTCTTCTTATTAAATTTATTTTTTAATCGATCGACAATCGTTGGATTCATCGTTCGTTTTTTAAGAGGACGTGCTGGATCCAAGTTTCTATCCTACTTGGAGGTTCGAGGCACGAATCGGCTTTTTGCCCGATCTCGATATCGGCCGCCTCGATCTGGATTTATCGCACGGCTTAATTGCATGCTCGATGAGTGAGACGAGGTTCGGTTGGCCGTTTCTTCGAGAAAAAGTCGGTCCCTCACTTTCACTCCTCTCTCGAAGAATTTCTAGGTCATATCCGTGCGCTCTCGGCGCGCCGCGTCATCCGTTTACGTTGAGGATGATACGTATCGTGTATTATCGTATCGATTACGAAGAGAAATGTTGATCGAGTTTTTCGTTCCTGTCTATGATTTTAGAAAGGTTTGATATGGATATTTTATACGATAGAAATTAGATTCTGTGCGATATAGTAGAGGAGTCTCCTTGTGAATTGTCATCGTGATTAATTAAGATATTTCATCCGAATAATTTTTTAAAAATTAAAAAAAAAATCAACGAATCGTCAATTTTTATCCAAAAGAAAAAATAGATAGAATCAAATTTTTAAAAAAGAATTTTTACAAGCGTTGTAAGTAAAAGCATAAATCTTAAATTAATCTTCCATTTGAACTCGCATGTAAGCGAGAAACGAAACAGAGCGGAAAGATAATTAACCTCATCAAACAAACTGCAAAAGTGAGAATACACCCCGGAAGAGGAAGTAGTCTGATCTTACATTAATTATCACGAGACACATTCCGGAAAGGAGATTTCTTCGAGATTCTTTTTCATCTATGTGCCACTCTGGAACGGATGGCCGTTAATAGAAATTGCACACACGGAAACCGCGTGTGTGCTGGTTTCGCTCGCAATTTGCAAAACAACGCTCGAAACTAGATTAACGCGATCATTTACATGCGAAGAGGAAAGCTTTCGCAAGCAAAACTCATTCGCATTCCTATCTTCTAGCCTCAACTTTTCATTGAAAATATTCTTCTTGTACAATAACTTCGATCTATTCTACGAATGGAAGTTAAATAGAAAGAAAGCGAATACCATCGCGTAGAAAGCACCGTTCAAATATATATCCTACATAACGCGATGCATGCCTACACGCGCTGATTAACTAGGAAAAGTCTGGTGTTTTTTTCTTTCTTTTTTTCTTTTTTTCTTTTTTTTTTCTCCTTTTAACTGGTGTTGGAGACACCAGATTGACGATGTGAATGTGGGCCTGGATCGCTCCACGAAACTCGGAGAAACGATTTCTCTGAAACTTTCACTGGCGCGGTCGTAGTTTCTGGAGAATGGGTCATGGATTTACGTCGAAATTTGAGACACGAATGCGCGTTTCACGGAACGAACAGGATGTTACCGAAATAGAAAATGTCGATTCGGTGTTTGAAATAGCATACTGTAACGTTACGTTCAATGTCGCCGAATGATTTCTAATAATTTTTAATTTCTTGATATTGATCCCCCTATATCGATATCCAATAATCGTCCTAGTTAATTACAAGTCCTTAATTTTAATATAAATGTAAATAATGTAACGAAAAGCTTTTAGTTGAGATAAAATTTACAATTTCTTATTTTTTAAAAAATCTAGAGTACAATTATCATTATCAATCATATTTGCTTTCAATTCAAATTTATAATCGATAGATTGCAAAAGGAATCAAACTAACTGATTAAAAAGAAATCGTTCTGGTTTGAAAACTTTTCAGACCTATAATGCAAGCGGCCGACATCAGGTTCACCTTGTATCCCGTGGGCTTCATCATTAGCGTGGTCTTTCTGGCAGCCACGTTGGCCGCCGGTTGGCTGCTGCCAGCCTCTCATCACGTTCTGCATTGGCGCTGCCAGACTCATCATGTCACCTGCCTGATGCTCGGTGATCTTCTCATGGCCATCATTCAACTCGCCGGAGACTCCCTTCACGGTGTAAGCTGTAAAGCGCTCGGTGAGTCATTGTGTTTTACGATAAACTTTTATCGCTCTTTTATACCTAACCGCGCTTATCCCTCGACCTATCGATCGTGTCGTTCCTCCATGATCGTGGCGTTATCACGGAGATTAAATCTAAATGAACCACGGGATAGGATATTTCTAGAATCACGTAGCGAGGTATTATATTATCCGCGGTATCGAAGGACATTTTTTTTTTTACGTGGAAGGGTAGTTGGAATGATAAAATTAGATGAAATTATGCCGGTGCATTTCGTTGCAACAGGATGTGCCGTATTTTCTGCACGATATCATATTAGAGACACCGTATAACGGTTGAGTATACTCGTTGGAATTAGAGTAATTGCGACGTTTAATCATGTCTAATACAGCCCCTTGTCACTAAATTAGGATCACGTATGAAAATTTAACTATGTCATAAATGGGAAATTATCCTTGACTATTTAAAGAGACTTTCGTTGACAATTAATTTATTACTATCTACTTGTAGAAAGTAATTATTCCAAATTTTTAATTTCCGAATTCTATAAATATAATGATATTTTAGTCATCAAAATATCGTTTTTTTTTCAATTTTACTAAAAAAACGGGAACATGTTAAAAATATTAAGTGATCCTAATTGGACAATTGGATAAACG
>NW_006263534.1:1754306-1761776 GCF_000469605.1 Apis dorsata | reverse complement strand
AAAAAAAAAAAAAATTCCAACGATACTTGATAAACTTCTTCAACCTTTTTGCCTCATAATTCATATCATCTCCAAGATGCAAACAATACGAAATTTTATCACCGTCTCTCTTTCTCGATTAAATTCCAAGGGGCAAAAAGGGTCGTAGAAATCAAGATTTCGAGCGATGTTTATTTGTCGTTAATCATCCCGGAAACCGATCACGCACGATTTCTCACGAAATTAATCGAACAAACCACCGCCCCCATCGTCGAATTAACGTAACTCGCTCGTTGTCCCGGCTCGTTCCCCCGTTCCGCGCGCGGCCAAAATTTTTACCCCTTTTTCGCGGGGAAACAATGGCACGTCCGGGGGGCAACGTGTGCAACGCTTGCTATGCGAGCAAATATACACCGATGGAATTCGAATTCGGACGGAAGCTTTATTTGCCGTGCCATCCTCCCTCCCAACTCCGGGCTAATTATTCGGATAATCGTGCTAATCCCTCGGCAAAGCTTCGCTTCTCCGCGCTCGTTTCGATCGCGAGAATCGATTACATCGTACACCTGCGAGCTTTCCACCACCGGGATGGTCACCGTGGATCCTCCCTCTCTCCCTCTCTGTTTCTCGTCCCTGTCCACGGGTAACAGCGACTCTCATTTGCATCTCCGCTCGTTTCCGGCATTATCGCTTTGTAGTCGGCCTTTTTCACGCTCCTCCCGCACCCCGGCCAGATTTAACCATTCCGCGAGGTAATTATGTTGCAACGGGGAAACCGAGGGAATTTGCATCGAGCGTATTTCTTTCCCTTGTGTCCACGCTCGCGCCCTCGATCCCTTTGCAACCCGGATCCACCAAGTCTCGCGGCTATTTCCGTTCCCCATCGCTAAATTTCCACCGAAGAACTGTCTGTCCGCTTGACAGAGCGCGCCGATTGCCATCCTTTCCCTCGTTTCATCTGATGCCCCTTGTTCCTTCCATCGATCGGATCGATTAAATCGTGCTTTTTTCCTCTTTCTTCTCTGCCTTGCCTCGTGGAATATTTTTCTGAATAATGGCGGAGGAAGAGGTGGTTACACAAGGTTATTCTCTCGTTGCGGTTATGTATTTTCGAGATAATTTTGTTGAACGTTTGTTAGCAAGTATTTGGAGAACTTTGAAAATCCGAGTTGTATAGAAGTAAAAAAGTTTCTTTGGAAGTAGAATGTAGAAAAATCGGTTTCTATTTGCGAGGTATATTTCAGCTTGTAACACGAATATTATAATTATCTTCGCTGTGATAGTAGTCGTCTGGCAAAAGGGATTTCGGTCTCAAAATCAAGAGAATGGTGTGTTTAGACAACGAGATATCGTTTTGGTAATTTATCGATGGAAGAATCACCCTGTTTGCGAACTCTGTGGTCAATAAATATTACGAATAGACAATACCGTCTCCGTTTTTCCTCGCGTATACCCTATCCTTATACAAGAGAATAGATTTCAACAAATTTTTCTCTTCATCCATAAATCAAGAAAATGGATTGTTTAACTTAATGATATTGCCTTTGTAATTTATCGATAAGGGAATCCTTGTGTAACTACTTCTCTCCATTCCTCCATAAAGGAGAGAAGAGAAAGTGGGACATGGTGTGACCCACAATCGGACTCTTCACGGGTTGCTTCTTTGCTTCCTTTTTCTTCCTTTTTCTTTTCTCCCTCTCTTCGACCAAAGTTTTCTTTCCCCCAAGGTCTTATCGGTCTGTTCTGAAAACCTCTTACGGGGCGAAGTTTATTGTATTGACACAGTTAGCTGATGAATTTGTTTGGTTAGAAGTAAATGGGAGTTACGTTGTTGATTATTCGATACGAGGGAAGAGGGGAAGGGGAGAGGCTAATGATCTGTGAGTGATCGTTCAAAGGATTGTAATAGTGACATCGTCGTAATTTTAATTTTCAGATTTTTCTAGGCTTGTTATTCCATTTATTTCCATTATTTCTCTGCGCGTAGACAACGTTTTAGCAGTGATAGAGGAATTTATGTTCGTAGGTCTTCGCTTTTGCGAAATACTCGTTCTGTTTTCTTCGTGAGGTTGCATAATCGTGTCATGTTATACTTCCGACGTGCTACGCGTGGAGAGATAAAATGAACAAACAGCAAACGCATATTCAAGGAGAATCAAACTCCTTGATGAGAAGCAGCGATCTAACCGCCTCTTTTATTACAATTGTGTCAATTTTTCGAGTCTCCCGTACACATTATTGTTGTGAAACGTAATTTATTTTCAAATTTATTAACACGAAATTGTTCGATAAAGTTCTAGAAATTTGTTAATTAATTTAAAGAAATATTTTGGAAAAACGAAAATATCGAATCTAGAAAAATCTGAAAATTAAAATTATGACGATGTCATTATTACAGTCCTTTGAACGATCACTCATAGATCATTAGTCTCTTCTCTCCCCCTCCTCCCTTGTATCGAATAATCAACAACGTAACTCCCACTTACTTCTAATCAAATTCATCAGGTAACTATATCAATACAATTTTTAAATATAACGAAAATTAAATCGTACAACGAAACTTGTAAACAAGAATAATATAATTATAATATCTTATAATTTAAAAAAAAAAAAGTTTAATTTTCTTACATTTGATAGAACTCTTTTATTAAAAAGTTGATCAAAGTATCCGGATAGGTATTCACGAACAGTAATACAAATCCGTGAGACACGGGCGGAATACAAAGGAGAAAATAACATAACCTCGCGCGTAACGTCGGGATTGCACAATCGATCGATCGATTCATTCCGGTTGTTCGTCGGGATCGAGACGGAATCGGTATTCGGCTGTACTCATTTCACCGTCGTGGCGGAAGTATTAAAATTCATGAGCGTTTTTAATTCGATTAGTTCGTTCGTCTTTCAGAAACCGGTTGTACGATGCCGGCAACAGTAGGCCGATTAAAAATTCAACTCGATTATGCCTCGATGAAATCTAGTTTCCACGAATTGTTAACTTCTTCTCCCTCGAGCCAGCCTGCTCGTGGACAGAATAATTCGAGATAGCCGGAAAATTTCGCTCGATTCCTCGAGTCGTGGTTGGGGACTTCTGTTTTGACGAAGGAATTTCGTTCGATCCGCGACAGAACGAAACCGCGGTAAATTGTTTGTTCGAAAATCCACGCACGATATACGAGAAACCACCGACAACTCGCATGCGTGTCGAGTCGATCTTCGAAGTTGGAATTTATTTTTCCATCGGCTCAAATTCCCGGAAGCTCGTTTCCTCGTTTCTAGCTACCTGTTTGCTCGCTGAAATTCCACGCGCGACTTGAGATTTTGCTGCTCGTTTTACGCCATCGCGTCGTCGATTTACGTAACACGAGCCTTGAAAGATAGATCGAAGAGTAAGAATCGATTTCTTCTTGTTAGAGAGGTGTCCATCCTGGTCTGTGCGGTTTCCCCGCGTAAACCGCTTCGAGTTGTACGCGGATGCGAGCTCGAGATCGTCCGAAGCGAAGATAATATCGAAGTTTGATATCGATATCCCGGTAGTCGAGTAGAGTTTAATTTTCATTTTTAGAAATCGATCATTTTGAATTTTTGATCTAGACGACGACATTCAATCTTTTGCCCCCAATAATCCATCAACTCGATGATCAATTATTATATGCCATAAGTATATTTTGTGTAGCACTTAGGCAAGATTCTCAATTGCGAATTCTCCTCCATTCGAACTGATTTAATTTCAAAAATTTGCAAAATTCAATTCACAAAACGATAATATCTACGCTACAACGTGTGTGGAATTCGTATCGATTCGACAAAATTTTTAAATTTTTATCATTTCGCATATTATTATTTGTCAATGATTGTATCTCGTTCACGGTTTAAGATTCACGAGACGTAATGATTCAACGCTTATCGCTTTCGGTGCGAATTCGGTACGGCGACGAAAGGAATTTCATGCGACAATAACGGTAATAAAGCGAGCTCTCCTCTTCTCTCCTCTCCTCTCCTCTTTTCTTATTTCACCGAGCATCGTAGGAAAACGTGGACGCGGCAATTATTGTTGACAGAGGCGGATTGTTACGTATCGATGGCCTTGCCGCAATATAGCCTCGAATAACGGGTTAAACGCTGGTTGGCGCAATCGCGAGACTTTTTCAAGCGCGTTTTAGTCGGGAGAGCAACTGCCGGCTATGCGACCCAACCGTTTATACGCACGGGTTATGCCGGTTTTTTTTCCGTTTTTTTATTTTTTCTTTTTTTTTTTTTTTTCACCGTAAGCATCGCGACGCGATTTATGAGCGCGCGTGTATTCGACGCACGCGAGTTGCGTGCGAGATACGCTGCCCTCACCGGATCTTTGATACTGTTAGATGTGGAAATGGGAGGTGTGGAACAGGTTGATCGCCATGGGTGTCCGTTCGAGTTGATGCTCGATTTGGAATCCGGCGATCCTGGAAATTGGAGATCGTGTGGAATAACGATTTTAGAAATTTCGATAAAAATGGGTGTAATTATATCATTGTTTCTCGTTGTTAAGGATATTTCATCTCGATGTGAAATCGAAGAATATGGAATAATAATTTTAGGAATTCGCGAAGGTAGAGAATGTTGAAGTTTATAATTGATGAATAATTTATATCGATACATATTTCGATTGTAAAATATTTCATTTCGTTTGATTTAGAATAGTCAGAATTTTAGAAATATTAAATTTTAAAAAAATTTTATTTTTCATGTAATAGTTGAACGGTCGATGATTCTGGGTGATTTATTTGTTTCAATATTTTTGCCTGTAAATAAAAATAGTTTCGGTTAGAGTAGAGGCAATAAATCAAGTATACCTTCACTTGCCTATCCAGGAAAAACGTCCATTTTTGATCTTATCGATCCATTCATAAATACTTATTTGCAACACTGAGTGCACCGCTCCCACGTTACACCGCAAGTCTTGGATAGATTTTTACCTTCTGATACCAAAGTAGCAATTTTTTCCTTGGCTTATCCTATTAAAGGTACGGCCATTTCCATATTACTATTACTAAAATAATCAATTAATTAACGCGAAACTTGGCGTGGAGGGTAACGAAGGTAAAAGTCACCTCGTTTTATTATCCCCCAATTTTCACGAAGTACGAACAAACAAGTCGTTCGCGCTCAAGTTGGCGCATAAATTTCATCTCGAGAACGACTTAATATCGTTGAAACACCCGGTACATGAGGGAATGCCTTCATCTCGTAACGCTTTAATTGCGCTCTCCCGCAAGTATCCACGTTCTCGCGGCTCCACTCTTTCTCTCTCTCCTCGATTCACTTTTAATTACTTTCGACCTTGCGCGAGTATCTGTCGTGTCTGTGAGTCGGATGACTTCATGGAAACTCTCTTCTTCCGGCGCGCAACTTCGAAAGGCGTGACTCGACCTTCGCCTAGAATCGTCTCCAACCCTTTCTAATCGATTACCTAGTCGATTTCGATATCCATGGAAATAATTGCACGTCAAGTGTCATTGTTGTCGTTCCGCAACGCTCAAGAAAATTACTCGAGATCGGCGTCATCGACGTCTATATTCCATTTATTTTACATCGAGAATCATCGAAATTATTTCTTCTTTTTCTTCTTCCGAGAATCGAGATTTTTTCTTCTCACATATATTCCTTCTTATATTTTCCTCCATGTTATACCGAGAAGACGATACTCGTCTCTCGTTGCTGGTACGTTCTCGATGGCGTGTACCACCGAGTATTTTATAAGAAAACACTCGTGACCCGACATCGCCGTGACTTTGGCCGAGACTTCCACACTGCTGTGAACACCCTTTTATGGGGAACGGATAGTTTATTTCCAAGCGAGAAACCGAGAGAGATCGAGAGCAGCACCGGTTTCCATTCTTGCCTTTCGATTAGTTTCATATTTTGCCACGCTGCTTGTGCAACGTAGCGTATAGTGAATTGCTAACCTTATGGATGACCTGTTCGAATAGAGTTAGATAGGGTGGGATCGTTTCGTTCGATATTAATGGAAAGATATTGGATGATAACTTTGATGTTGAAAAATTAATTATGAAGAAATTTCTTCACGCGGGAATTGTTTAATTATTATTTTATACCGATGAATTTTTATTTCGAATAAAAATATATAAAATATCAAACATCGTGAAATATCAAACATCGCGCAATTAATTTCCGGATAACCTGATACTTTTTTACTGGGAAAATTGCTAACACTTCAGTAACAGTTTCGGAAGCATACGTGTGCGGTAATATATACAGCAGAATTGATGATTTCGTCAAAAAATTTATCAGTAATTCAATATTCGTAATCCACGTCGAATTAAAGTAAATTAATTCGATTGAAGGAAAAATTAAATTATTAATTAACCAGGGTAAGATTAATAATCGTAGCAATTATCGTTATATATTTATGCGTAATAAATAGAATTTTTTTTCAATAATTCGAAATCATCATTTCTTCGATCCCCTTCTTTTTCGAAAATTCTTTTTCATTCATCCTAACTGCGAAAGCTCCTTCGATGATATTATATCTAATCTCTTAATGCAATCTCTCGTTTAAGAAAGAGTTCTCCGGGTCCACCCATACAGCAAGCCACGAAAAAACGTTAGACTTTTTTCTTTTCCAACCGACTCGTCCACGTCTTCCCGACGTGGATCCATAATCTCTCTTTTCGTGCGAGAAAAGAAACTCACCCTTGCCGTGACGCCGGCGATATCCTCTGAATTAATGACTGTAAAAACGACACTCCCTCGACGAAAACTCGACCGATTTTTGTCCTGATGCCGGTATTTGTTCTGCAGTTCGTCGCAAGGCTGTTCGATTTTTCACCGGGTACAACGAATATTTATACGTTCCAGATGACGAGCTCTTAAAAATTCTTTTATATATGTATATATCTGTCTTTTCGTCCTTCTTGGAATCCGTGTACCCCTATTTCGAGAGAAATTCATTCCGTCCATTATCTTGCACGTTATTTAACCGGTTCTACGTAAGAAGTAATGAATATTAAGAAAGAATCGAGAGAAGGGTGGCTCTGAATAATATTTCCTCGCTCTCCCTGTTTTGTAATTTCGATAAGTCAATCGCGTGGCAAGCTCTGTGCTCCTATTGTACCCTCCTGTCCACATACAACGAACCATTTTATAACTATTATAACTTATTGCCTGACTGAACAAGAAACAAAACTGTAATCGTCGAAAGGGAAACGAACGAAGGAACGATATCGCTTCCAAGAATCAATTTCAATCGTACCAACCCGGAATTTACGTTATTGGCCAAAAATTTCCTTTTCCCCCCTTCACTTGTCTCGTCTATCCGCTAATTTTCTTAAAGTCATAAAATTCTAATCTAATTCCAACTTTTTGATCAAATTTGCGAATTCTTGGAAACACGTTCTTCTTGGAAAAACTTCGAAACCAACTTCTTTATTAATACAATGTACTTTCTAAAAAGAACCGTTCTCAAGAATTGAACTTTACAGTTAAGTTTTA